>NC_052165.1:10724347-10905139 GCF_902713615.1 Scyliorhinus canicula
GGAGCTGGACAAATCAGATCAAGTGCTTAAGAGCAAAACTATGTTAGGGAAACGTTCCGAGACTTTGTCGTGTGGATTGGAAAATAATGGGCTTGCTGCTCACAATTTTCCAATCTGCGTTCCCAGCAATGCTGCTTGAACAAGGACTCTGAATATCCAATCAAAACTGTAGATCTGGCAGCTTTTTAAAATATATATCTAATCAAAGGATTCAGGTGACAGTTGGCATGAGGCCATGTAGTCAATGACATCTTTCCATTGTCAATGTTATTCCACTGAAGATGAAAACCAAGATGTGTCACGGCCACCTCAGATGACAGGTTCGTTCCCTGAGAATGTCATATCAGGCTGAAACGTCTTCATTGTACGTAGCTCTTAAACGGATTTATATTTGTTTCTTGAGTCCCTGTTTTTATGTGTCATGAGCAAAATATTAGTGCTTTAACGTCAGCATCGTGACTTATTGGATTTTGTTCCTCTGGTAATAAACAATCGCACCAACGAAGGAATACCGTTTTTAGCATTTGTCTTTGGCGAGACAAGTTACCGGAATCCTTCTGAAGAATAATGTTTCAGTTGGAGTTGATCTTTTCAGTGTTGAGGAAATATAAAATGACATTTCAGGTACTTGTGATTGGTGCCACTTAGAACTGTGGACCAAAGATGTAAAAAAAAAAGGGAAGCAAACATGGTAATTACTGTTCTTGTCTACTTACCTTCATTGACCTTTTCAACTGACATCTTAGTCTTCAGCTTTAGCTGCCAGTTCCCTGTGATTTTTGGAGTCATGTGTTCCAGTGTGTCATCGCCATTGTGTGAGCCGTGATGACAGCAGAAATTTCAAATGGTATTATTTTGCCTCAATCCCATCGGATAAGCTGCTAGAATTGCTTATCGATTCCAGTAAATGTGTGCTCAGACGGACATGTGAAAGGGGGTGGTTTATCAAAAAACAGAAATCTTATACAACACAGGCAGCTTTGTCATTCAAGTTGTGGACAAATGCAAATTTCCCAATTAGGTAAACTATTCGAAACATCTGTGATTGGCAGCGTATACAGCACCAGATTTGTCAATTGAAGAACAATGTTGGAAAATCGTGAGTTTATTAAGTGGAAATATGCCAACATGTGGGATTGGAGATTAAATCATCTCCACACTTTTTTTTACATCTAACATTGACAAAATGCACTGTGAAAACAGGTTTACCAAGGTATAGATGTGGGTCAGTGGTCACCCAAAACAACTCATTCTCCTTTCTTAGAAAGGTACCTTTTTTTTGAGGACCCTTTATTGCTTTAGTGTTATTTCATTACACCACATATGGTGAAACCAGAATGCGTCAAACTGGGATGGCATGAACTTTCTGATGTATCGAAGTTAGCAACCAACCCCATTGGCAAAGTAACAAATCCACTAGAACTCCAAGGAAGAGTGTGAGAGGTGTGGGAGGGGACCAGCGAATCACACGCACATGTTTTGGGGTTGCGAAAAATTAGGAAGACTCTGGGTGGGAGTGTTCGCGGTCTTAGCCAGGATAGAGGGGGAGGAGGTGGACCCGGACCCTTTGGTGGCGATATTTGGGATTTCAGAGAAGCCGGAGCTCATGGAGACGAGGAAGGCCGATGTCTCTCTGATTGCACGGCGGCAGATTTTACTGGATTGGCGGTTGGCATCGCCACCTGGAATAACAGCTTGGTTGGGTGACCTGTACAACTTCCTGCGGTTGGAGAAGATAAAATATGAGTTAAGGGACTCTGCAGTGGGGAATATCTGTGACCGTATTTGAGGAGCTGATCGTTGCGGGCAGGAGTGCGGGGGAAGGTGAAAAAGGGGAAAAAGTTGGTACAGACTGTATAGTTTATTGCTGGGAAGTATGTTTCCTTGGTTGATGTGTCGAAACCCTTTTTGATGGGCAGCACGGTAGCATTGTGGATAGCACAATCGCTTCACAGCTCCAGGGTCCCAGGTTCGATTCCAGCTTGGGTCACTGTCTGTGCGGAGTCTGCACATCCTCCCCGTGTGTGCGTGGGTTTCCTCCGGGTGCTCCGGTTTTCTCCCACAGTCCAAAGATGTGCAGGTTAGGTGGATTGGCCATGATAAATTGCCCTTAGTGTCCAAAATTGCCCTTAGTGTTGGGTGGGGTTACTGGGTTATGGGGATAAGGTGGAGGTGTTGACCTTGGGTAGGGTGCTCTTTCCAAGAGCCAGTGCAGACTTGATGGGCCGAATGGCCTCCTTCTGCACTGCAAATTCTATGATATCTATGATATGATACATGATTTTAATAAAATACATTTTTTCTAAACTCCAAGGAAGGCTGAAATTCGGCACTGGAAACTCTGGATTAGTCCGACTTCTTTAAGCGAACCATTCAGAGCAGAGTTAGACCACACTAGAGCACGGACTCTTGGAGCACTGCAGGGACAAGCCATCATTTAACGATGGGATCACCCTATTGAAGGACATGCAAAGCCTGTGAGTATGGTCAACCCTGTGAGAAAGTTAAAAGTGTTGGCGAGTGGTGAGAAAGGGAGATTGACACAGCAAGTGAAAAGCCATGGCATTGAAATGGAAAGTGGACAGCACAAAAGACTGGGAGATTCCACAATGAGTTTGTCCATCATTATGAACAACAGGGCAAATATCTTGAAACAATTCGACAAGCAACTCCAGCAAGGAAGAGGGATTAAACGGCTGTCTACGCCAAACTTGAAGGAGGTTTGCTCATGTGGACAAAGTCCCGGACCATTTCCCTAACATAGCCTGTGCAGAGAACATTCCCATCTCTGGCAAGGTTACAGGGTCAGGACATTGAGGTGTGAACAAATTGAATAAAGACTTTTCCCACACATTTGCTGCCTTACTGGGTTATTGGTATTTGAATCTGGTGCTTTGACAAAGATCTCTTTGTAAACACATCGGGTTATATAAAAATGCATTCATGTGGAAATGGAACCTCCAGATCTATCCCAAAGCTCTGCTTAACACAGCGGATCCCCTGGAATTTGATTCATTGGAACTTTACTGTATTTTGAGCTTTGAGTGAAATTGCCAATTTGATAACATATTGCAACATCCAGTCAAGGTTGTACCATGAGCACCTACAACCTATGCATTTTACTAAAATCTTTACATATTGAGAGAGAGAAGACTTTCGTCCCATAGGGTTGATTTTGACTTTTAGGCTAATGGTGGCCAATCACCCGCACCTATGATGAAAAGATTGCTGTGATTCTGAGGCCTCATTTACATTGGAGCAGAGAGCTGTGGGCCACTAAGCAATTGTCCAGTGCGTCAATTTGTCGCATTAAGGTGCCAGCAACGCACACAAGAATTAGTCCCACTTGCTAAATTCATCTGCTCTATTATTTTAGGAGTGCCACGTGCATTAGGTGTTTGGATTATGTTAGTCCTGTGCCTGATCCATGTTGAAGGAACCCTTTACAACATCAATGAGCAGGGTAAGTGTTAGGCCTATCCAGCTGGGGATACCCAGGCAGCTCCTGCAGCCATGAACAAAAGGTCTCCTGACTCCACATCACCCCACACACCCTCCTCCTCCCATATTAAGAACATAAGAACTAGGAGCAGGAGTAGGTCATCTGGCCCTTTGAGACTGCTCTGCCATTCAATGAGATCATGGCTGATCTTTTATGGACTCAGCTCCACTTTCCCGCCCGAACATCATAACCCTTTATTCCTTTATCCTTCAAAAAACTAACTATCTTTACCTTGAAAACATTTAATGAAGGAGCCTCAACTGCTTCACTGGGCAGGGAATTCCATAGATTCACAAACCTTTGGGTGAAGAAGTTCCTCCTAAACTCAGTCCTAAATCTACCTCCCCTTATTTTGAGGCTATGTCCCCTAGTTCTGCTTTCACCTGCCAGTGGAAACAACCTGTCCGCATCGATCCTATCTATTCCCTTCAGAATTTTAAGGGCAGTATTCTCCGCTCCTGGGACTAAGTGCCCGCGCCATTGTGAACGCCGTCGCGTTTCACGATGGCACGAACAGGTCCTGGGCACGACCTATTCTGGCCCCCACATGGCGCCAAATGGGCACCGTGCCAACCCGCACATGTGCAGTTGGGGCAGCTCAATCCTACGCATGCACAGTTGGGCCGCGCCATCCTGCGCATGCGCAGAGATCTTTTTACGCACGCCGTCCCCTCACCAACATAGTGCTGGTGTTCTGGGGCTGGCCATGGAAGGAGGTAGGCCGGGGGGGAGGGGGGGGTTAGGGGGGAGGAGAGGCCGGCCCGCCAATCAGTGGGCCCTGATTATGGGCCAGACCCCATCGGAGCCCCCCCCCCCCCCCCCCCCAGAGTTCCCACACAGTTCCCGCCGGCAGCGACCAGGGGTGGATGGCGCCGGGGAGAATGTGCAAACTCCACACGGACAATGACCCAGGGCCGGGATTCGAACCAGGGTCCTCAGCGCCGTAGGCAACAATGCTAACCACTGTGCCACCGTGCTGCCCATCAACTCTAGGATTAACCTAGTGAATCTCCTCTCCACACCCTCCAGCAGCAGTCGATATTGTTGTTGATGTTCCCACACCTAGTGGTACATAAGGCAGATGCAATCTGTTCCCATAGCGAGGTTTTTTCCTGGAACAAGCTGCTTTTAACTTGAGGAGCTCCACTCCGCACCACACAGGGCTGACCAGGAGCGTCTCCTGCCCTTTTGTGCCTGCCATTGGTGCATTGGAAGGATTTTTCAGGATGATGCTCGACCTGTTGGCCATGTTATGAAAACACCTTTCTTGGCCATCAAGTCCTGAGGTTGGATTTGAACCTTGAGCTTCTGGCTTAGAGGCAGGGATGCTACCCATTGCGTGCTACCCACTGCGTCACAAGATCAGCTCTCCTCCTGGGCATCCCTCGACTGGGGCTCATCCGAGGGAGAAGCAGGTTGTCTGACACCGAGGCCTTTCCTCAAACAAGTGAGCACCAAATATGTTGATGAGACCTGTGGTACTCAGGGGCGGTACGGTGGCACAGTGGTTAACACTGCTGCTTCACAGCGTCAGGACCTGGGTTCAATTCCAACCTTGGGTGACCGGCTGTGTGGAGTTTGCACGTTTTCCCCGTGTCTGCGTGGGTTTCCTCCCACAGTGAAAGGATGTGCAGGTTAGGTGGATTGGCCATGCTAAAATTTCCCCTTAAGTGTCCAAAGGTGCGCAGGTCAGGTGGGTTTACAGGGATAGGGCTGGAGAGTGGGCTTAGGTAGGGTGCTCTTTCAGAGGGTCGGTGCAGACACGATGGGCTGAATGGCCTCCTTCTGCACTGTAGTGGTTCTATGGTTCTATGGATCAATTTCCATTGATTCTTGCATCACTTGGTTTGGATGCATTCTCTTACCCTCATGTTATTCTTTAGAAAGGTTCAAATACAGAATTGACCATTGTTCATTTTGGAGTGAAATTTGTGGGTTGGTGCCAAATACAAACACCAAATAATTTTGAGCTTGGATACATCCATCCAACTGTAGCAAGATGGTTATGTTTTTTCTTTACTATTTGCACGAATGCACTGATCCTACAATCTCACTTATATAGTAATTCCACTTCTAATGATGCTGCCAATGAGTTGTTGTAATTTAAATATCACATTTCATGCCATTCAGTGGAATATTTCTATAAACCCCTTTGAGTACTGTGCCATCAAACAGGTCATTTACTTAACAGTGTTGTACACCTCTGGCTTGCTCCTGAAATGTATGTCATATTATTAATAATGTATATCAAACAAATACCCATGTAATCATTATGGGACAGAGTGGAACCCTACATGTTCTGAGGAGGGTGAGGAGGGACCAAATGGTTCCCTTCTTTTCCATCTCCTCATTTAACCATAACTGGTCTTTTTTTTGTATTGAAAAGGACATGCATGGCAATTTACTAAATACTTAACTGGTCATCTGCTCTGGTCATGAAAGAACCAATTGGACAGATTTTCTTGGGTAGAACAAAGAAAGAGGTTAGCTTAATTATACTTATACTGAGCTCAGTAAAATAAAACACACACACATGCACGCACCCATACACACTCACACGTACACATATACACACACAGCCACATGCAGACACGCGCACATCGGCAGAAACACACACAGACACAGACATATGTACACTGACACATACACACACACAGATGTACACACACATACATATACACACTCACCAATGCACACATGTACACCAACATACATAAACACACACAGACGCACACACATAAATGCATGCACTGATGCACACGCGTACACAGACATGCACACACAGACACACACACAAACACTGGGATTCTCAACTCTGGAGTCTAAGCTCCCGCCAGCGGAGAATCGCGACACATGTGCGACGACGCTTGGAGCGCCGGCAAGGAGCAATTCATGGTGTACTAATGGACCAGCTTGTTGCCCTTGTGCATCCCGCCTGAGTGCCAACTCCTGTGGCATCTGATTCACTGGGGTCGGAAAGCGCGTTGAGAGGCTGACAAGCTGGAGCAGCTTTTAAGCCCACACCCTCAGAGAAGCCAACAGAGTGGCAGCTGAAAGACCCACTCCCATTGATGCCGACATCAACGGGATGCTGGACGCCGTCATACAGCCAGGTACAATGAACAAAGCTTGGGAGGAAGTGGCAGAGGCAGTGAGTGCTGTCACCAAGAGGACCGAATGCAATGCTGCAAAAAGATGAAGTACCTCCTTCGAGCACCTGGGGTGTAACCACCTGTGTGCCCCTGGCATCACTCCCGATCTTGACTCTTCTCATCTGCCCCTAATCCCCTCTTTGCCAGTAACACCTCACCTGCCAGCATATCCCTCAGAATCCACTCTCCAGGAACCCGCAACACATGCCCTTCTCTTTTTGGACAGGAGCCTGGCCCACAGATGCCACCAGCTCGAAATCTCCCCATAAAACTGGTGAGCCAGTGTCTCAGTAAGTCCTTTACGTGTCGCCTAGAATAAAGCCTGCCCTAATCAGAAGGAGTGTCAGATGACGGGAGACGGCACCCAGTGATTCAGGTCCACACTCCCTTTGAAGAAAGGGTCATGGAACCCGTGAGGGAGACTGAGGAGTGAGCTGTGGCTGACATGGAGTTTGGCATGCAGCGAGGAAGTGAGAGTCCAATGCAACTCAAATCTCTCTATGTCAAATCAGTCCGTCCTCTCCTGCAGCTCTGTCCTTCACAAGATCTGATCCCGTGGCTTTTGTCATCCGGGATCTCCATCAGACAAGGCCAGCACCCCCATCCAGAACCTCAGAATGCCCCAGAGAATGACTCCAGGGACGATGCTGACCTCTCGGCACTGCTTTCACCAACATCATTCACCATCACCTCGGTCAGTAATGTTAACGATCATGCCAACTCTGAAAGAGTGACATCCGTGATAGAAGGCCTGGGGCAAGAAGTCAGAGACACGTGTCACTACTTCCAACTCTTGGGCACACTATGCTATCCATGGTGACACAGTGGTTAGCACTGCTGCCTTGCAGCACTAGGGTCCTGGCCTTTGGTGACTGTGTGGAGTTTGCACGTTCTCCCCATTTCTTTGTTTTTAACATTTTTTTTTCTAAAGAATTTAGAGCACCCAATTCATTTTTTCCGATTAAGGGGCAATTTAGCGTGGCCAATCCACCTACTCTGCACATTTTTGGGTTGTGGGGGCGAAACCCACGCAGACACGGGCAGTGACCCAGAGCCGGGATCGAACCTGGGACCTTGGCGCCATGAGACCGCAGTGCTAACCCACTGCGCCACCATGCTGCCCGGTTTCTCCCCATGCCTGCGTGGGTTACCTCCGGGTGCTCCGGTTTCCTCCCACAGTCCAAAGATGTTCAGGTTAGGTGGGGCTACGGGGATAGGGCAGGGGAGTGGGCCGAGGTGTGGTACTCTTTCAGAAGGACGGTGCAGATTTGATGGGCCTAATGATAATGCAAACACCTGGTGCCGGAAGATTCCGGCCTATGTTTCACAAATTAATGCACTAATGTTGATAAAATGTGACAGATTGACGTTTATCACATTTCTGCAACAAATTTGTTCATTAGCAATTAATTGTTTCAGGTGAAGAACATGGGGCCTGTTAAGGGCTGTTCAGCAGTTGTAAATAGCCGTACGCCTGGGGTTTCCAAGGCCGACTTGTTGCGATATTCAGGTGGCTCATAATGGCTGCTCAGAATGCCTGGCAAAGAAGGATTTCAGTTGATGCAAATCAAGGTCCTACATTGTAATCGTATAAACATTCAGTGGTCCTTAAAGGGATCAGTACAAAAATGTCATGAAACAATTTTGCACAAAATTTTTTGATTGCTCCTAACCCCACAAAAAATACAAAGGCTTTGCGGCCAGATACTGAGTGAGGGAGGCCCACCTCACGTTTAATGTCAGCTTGTGGTTCAGCTTGTCTAATCTCCTGTTGAGGGCTGTCCCCTCTTCCGTGGCTATGTTTGCGACCATGTATCCCTGGCAAGGGAGCACTCAGTGTCCCCCGGCACCCAGGAGGCTTTCCGTGACCTGTGGGCACTGCCATGGCTGGCGTGTATTAGTAACCCCCCCCAGAACCACATTTTTAATTTGATTTTGTAAGCTTCCTGTGTGCTTTTGTCTTTTTTTTTAACACGTTAATTTGTCCCCGAGTTAATTTGCAATGTTCAAAAAGAGTATAAATAATTTCCATTAAAGGCTTGACTGTAATTGTTGGGCGAGGAAGTCCGTGCTCGTCGACTGTGACTCCTTAAACAAACGCTTCGAAAAGTGTGTCAAGATTGCCTCCAGTTATTTTCTTCATCAGTTGGCTTTCTGGATTAGGACGCTCATTGAACACCGGCAGCCTGCTGACTCTGTTCTAATGAGGCTCAAACCTGAAAATCCATTTGAACCGCCTGCCAAACAATTGGACAGCAACGACAACACTGTTTGTGGCCCTGATTTTGGTGTTATCTCAAAATTGCTTCCGTAGATTCTCGGGGCTTTTCACAGTAACTTCTTTGAAGCCTACTTGTGATAATAAGCGATTATTATTATTATTATTAGATTCTACATTGATCCAGAAAGTTGTTGGGGAGTGGTTGGGGGGGGGGGGGGGGGGGGGGGGATGAATCGATATGCAGCCCACAAGTGCCGGAGATATGGCATGTGGGATGATTTAATGCGCAGGACGGGCTTTTCAAATTCCGTTGGCGGGTTTAGATGCAGAAATGAAGTCAGCAACGTGTCAAGAATTATGCCAGGTTCCTACTTGCAGTATGTGTACGTGTCATGTATACCATTTGTATAAATAGACTTTACAACGGACAGAGATCTGTCTTGGGAGTGTTCGGTGGGACTGATGGGCAGCAGCTGGTTGCCCCTGGTATGGGTATAAACGCTCTGGGAGAGTGGCATGTTGGACCCGCGGGTGCTGGGCCCCTTACCCCCCCCCCCCTCCCCACCCCCAGCCCAGAGGCAACTCCCCACTGATGGCTGCTGACATCCCCCTGACTGGGCCCGTCCCCCTGGGGGCTCCCCAACCGCCCCAAGCACTGGGCAGCGGCTCCGTTGCCCCCAGGCTGATTGTCCAATTTCCAAAATAGCTACTCACCTCCCCCGATCCCCATAGCAGCCAATGCGCTAGCTTCACATTTTCAAATAGGTGTGCTAAAGGGCGCCCACATGACCACTCGCTGGGGAGTCTGTTGGATCACGGGCAGCCATTAGGTAGGTATCCTTCCTGTCGATGAGATGGAGATTGACCTTAATTGGTGATTATTGGTTTCTTGCCACGTGAGATCCGGATATCACCAATGGGAGCGGGCTGGTTAGATCAGAAACCAATTGACACTCAGCCCTGTTTCCGATTCTGGACCCTCCCGCATTCTAACCAGCTCATGTGGATTCGGGCCTGGCGTGACTAGGCTACTAGATTGTGCCCAAATTCTTTCTGTTTGCAAAGGATAGGGATTTAAATATATGCAGCTTCTAACATAGATAAGCGAGTCACACTGCGAGCCAGACTGCAAATCTTAAATTGGCTGTTAATGCCATTCTCAGCGGAACCAATGTAATGTGACATATTTACAAGTGAAATTTAATTTTGAAAGACACACATGCGACCCTTATGCTCTCAGGTCTTATCTTAAAGGAATGTCGTTGGAAAGGAAGTTAGTGGCCTTCTCAGAATGACAGGAATTGTTACGGTGCAGAAGGAGGCCATTTGACCCATTGCGTCTCTCCTGGCTCTCCAAACAAGCAACGTGGCTGGCTCAATTCCATTCCCTTGCCTTTTCTCCAAATCCCTGTGTATCGTCTCTATTCAAATAATCACCTAATAGCCTCCTGAGTGCTTCGATTGAACCTGCCTCCACCACACCTCCAGGACAGTGCATTCCAGAGCCGAACCACTCGTTAGGTGAAAATGTTTTTTCTCACATCGCATTGGCGGTCTTTTGCAAATTGCCTTAAATCTGTGCCCTCTCTTTCTGCATCCTTTTTACAAAGAACACTTTCTTCGTATTCTATCCAGCCCGCTCATGATTTTGAACATCTCTATCAAATCTCCTCCTTGCCCTCGCCTCTCCAAGGAAAACAGTCCCAACCTCTCCAATCTATCCTTGTAACTGAAGTTTCTCATCTGGAACCATTCTTGTAAACCTCCTTCTGCACTCTCTCCAATGTGTTTACATCCTTCCTTGCGTGTGTTGCCCAGAACCGTACACAATCTCTCAGCTGAGGTCTAACCAGTGTCTTGTGTAAGTTCAGCATAACCTCCTTGCTCTAGGACTCTATGCCCCTATTAATGATACAGAAATTCCATGTTTAAACAGAAGATTCTCTAAAAGGCTGCTCCTAGAGGCAGCATTGTCAGCTGAGGGTGAAGGTAACCAATGACAAGCTTCGTCCATGACTGAATCAGACATGTTTTGCATGTATGCTGCTGTCACTTTGGATTTTAATTATAATGGCACGAGAAAGGGCGAAAGGAGAGAAAGCGAAAGTGGAGTTCCAGTGCCGATGACAGGAATGACATGCTGTTGTCAAAATTCCAGCCTTACAATGGCATAAGATATTGGCTTGCCCATGTGCTGTGTGCAACACACACAGTGACCGGAATTCTCCGGCTGTTAGGGTTCTCTTTTCCCGCTGGCAGAGCATCCCTTCCCGTTTCTCGTCGGTGTGCGGTCGCTTCAATGGGAATTTCCATTGACAGGCGGTGGGAGTCGGGAAGGGCGCACCACCGAGAGTCACACAGCTGGGGGAAACAACGAGTCCAGCCCAGCATGATGTCAAACACTCTTCCTATGTTTAGTACCTGATTTGAAGGTGATGAAGGTGAGGGATGAGGGGGGGGGGGGGGGGGGGGGGGGAGGGCTGGGGGGTGTAGAGGCTGAACTAAGCTTGCGCAATAAAAGCGAACCAAAATATACAACATGAGGTTCTCATGAACCTCCCTTTGGTTAAGACTAAAGTGGCAATACCAAGCTTTAGTGCGAACGAAGCGGCGATATTTAGTGGCAGCTCAATTTTGTCATGTGGGCAAAATGTTGAAGGTGGTGGGATGTAAATGTCCGGAAAGGCAGATCAAAAAAATGTCATTTGTTTTTCACAGAAATTCAGCCTTTTTTTCAAGTGTTTCTGTAATTAGGTCATGCAAATCAGACAGCCTTTGATCTATTTGAACAATACCTTTAAGCATGTTTTTCAATGTATTAATTTCATGCTTACAGTATTTTGCCAAGTCTTCTATTCATGGTAATTCTGTTAATTAGGCGCCGGACTTTAATTAAGCATAATTATTCAGGAAAAGGTGTTGCAAATGTTTTAAAATATTATCCCACATGAAAAATCCCACCACAAATTGAGCTTTTTGACTAGTTAATCCGATTAGATGCTACTTGTATTGATTAACAGGAAAATTTATTGACAGAAACATTAAATCTAAGTGTTTCTGGTCAATTTCACTCTATTTGAAGTAACCAACAATAAAACACAAGGGAACACCAGTGTAATGAAGCCGATCAATGCAAAGTGTGGAACTTTTCCATTGCGCAAATACTGGAATAGCAAATGCAACATAATCCATTCCAAACCATTGTAACTTATTTTAAATTATTAATCAACAGATCAGTAATGGCATCCCAAACAAAGATTAATTAAACATCACCCTCCAATGAGATTGCAGATTTTAATGGGCATACCTAAAATATTCTTGCAGTGGACAGAGGTATTTGCAGCACACTGTTCCAGCATAATCATTTTGGTCATGCAGGAAACTGGGGAAATTCTGAAACACCTTCTTTAGTACCATGTCGGCAGTGTTACAATTGGACCTAGAACCCAGTCCCCTGGGAGCCATATTCAGCGCGTTGGACTTGCTGAAGCTCCAGACAGGTGACGGGACCTTTGGCTTACTGGTGGCGAGGATGCAGATCCTATTGGGTTGGAGATCAGTTTCTCCTCCCTGTGCCTCAATATGGCCTTGAGATGGTTGAATTTAATTAAAGAGGGAATCAGGAGGGGTTTCATAAAAGATGGCGTCCATTCATATCTCACTTTAAGGAATTAACCTCAGTCATAGAACATAGAACAGTACAGCACAGAACAGGCCCTTCGGCCCTCAATGTTGTGCCGAGCCATGATCACCCTACTCAAACCCACGTATCCACCCTATACCCGTAACCCAACAACCCCTCCCCCCTTAACCTTACTTTTATTAGGACACTACGGGCAATTTAGCATGGCCAATCCACCTAACCCGCACATCTTTGGACTGTGGGAGGAAACCGGAGCACCCGGAGGAAACCCACGCACACAGGGGGAGGACGCGCAGACTCCACACAGACAGTGACCCATTTGGGAATCGAACCTGGGACCCTGGAGCTGTGAAGCATTTATGCTAACCACCATGCTACCCTGCTGCCCCACCAACAGCTAAAAGGGGGTAGTTAGTTAGTTAATTGTTTTTGGGTTGCGGAAGGGATTGTTAAATGTTAGTTAAATTGCCACGTAATTTATGTTAAAAAAATTTTTGAAAAAGCTAATAAAAATATTTATTAAAAAATAATCGCACCACTGTAGAATTCATTTGAATAAAAGGTATTTAATATTCATCTTCGAGAAAGATGCAGAGATATTTATTTATGATGATATTTTCTGAAAAGTTGATGCATACAGGAAAATACTCTGAAATGATCTAAAAATGGTATCGGTGTGTCGCGACAAATCCACTTCATGCACAGTATGTGGTCAGTATAACCCATGCAATTAAAAAAGAAACACTTTTTATGAGTTTGGCTTTACCACCATGGAATTGAGACAAGTAGAGCTACTTTTATTTCTTATCATCACCTATTTCAACACATCAAGCTCTCCCTTCCCAACTGACGTTAATAGATGGATCATTGAATAAATGATGTGGAGATGCCGGCGTTGGACTGGGGTGAGCACAGTAAGAAGTCTTACAACACCAGGTTAAAGTCCAACAGGTTTGTTTCAAACACGAGCTTTTGGAGCACGGCTCCTTCTTCAGGTGAATGGAAAGGCTTGTTCCAGAAATGTTTATATAGACACAGTCAGAGATGCCCCGGAATGCGAGCACCTGCAGGCAATCAAATCATCAAAGATGCAGAGAGAGAGGTAACTCCAGGTTAAAGAGGTGTGAATTGTCCCAAGCCAGTTCAGTCGGTAGGCCTCTGCAAGTCCAGGCTTGTTGGTGGGGGCCGAATGTAATGCGACATGAATTCCAGATCCCGGTTGAGTCCGCATTCATGCGTGCGGAACTTAGCTATAAGTTTTTGCTTATATGCGACAACGCAAAATTGCTGAGCAAAAACTTATAGCTAAGTTCCGCACGCATGAATGCGGACTCAACCGGGATCTGGGATTCATGTCGCATTACATTCGGCCCCCACCAACAAGCCTGGACTTGCAGAGGCCTACCGACTGAACTGGCTTGGGACAATTCACACCTCTTTAACCTGGAGTTACCTCTCTCTCTGCATCTTTGATGATTTGATTGCCTGCAGGTGCTCGCATTCCGGGGCATCTCTGACTGTGTCTATATAAACATTTCTGGAACAAGCCTTTCCATTCACCTGAAGAAGGAGCCGTGCTCCGAAAGCTCGTGTTTGAAACAAACCTGTTGGACTTTAACCTGGTGTTGTAAGACTTCTTACTGCATTGAATAAATGAACACCGTGGAATTCAGAAATGACACTCGCTGGAAGAAATTCCTCAGGTGGTCATTTTCACCTTTGCTGCTAGAGTTGGAGACAGGTGGAGTGATTCGCCTGTCCATGACAGAACTCATCTGATTTAGATTTCCTTCGATTTGTTTTTTATTACCAAATATTGTGATTTACAACTTGTCGAATGTCACGGTTTGTGGGAATGCTATTTTCCACTTTCAGTGGATGGATTCGTGAAGAGGAGAGAAACTTGTGCTAGATTTTTAACAAGGCACCGTGGCCCTGTAATTACCGTGTTGGCATTTTCACGGTTGCGCCCAGCTCAGCTGTGATGCCAGCCCATCCAAACGAGCAATGGCAAGAGTTGACCTCAAGTGAAGCTCCAGAGATTGTACCACCAGTTAATTGCAATAGGCTCCACCGAGTGGGAGGACTGAGCACACCAATCAGCGATAACAGAAGAAAGTTGGATGCTATTTTACATGGTTGAGAACCAAAGCAGTTTGTGTTCTATATTTTATGGCCTTATGATATTGTTAAAGTAGTCTCCTGCTTATATTTGAATATTATCTTCATATATTTACTTATTTGCAAGTTATTATACATTTTGACTATAAGATATTTATGGAGGAGTGGTTGGGTCCAATGTGTGTTTAAAGGTTCTTGCAATCCTATGGTTCGTACACTGGGCCTGCAAACATTGGTGAGTCAGTTTTGGACTATTTTTTCATTTACACACAAAACTGGGTTAATGGTCAATGTAATTTTGTGTCTTACTCATACAATCATTTTGGAAAAACTCACCAGTTATGTTATGTCCTTTAGTTTCCTTTTTGCATTGACACACACGGTGGAATTTTTCTATTTTTTTCAAAGTGTTGTTCCCAGTGAGAGAATCCCGTCATCGCCAGAGGGAAAACTTATGGAATATTCAGCCTCTCTTTTACAATTTTTCCCCCACGTTATTCATGCAATGCACGTGGTGGCTTGCCTCTGATTTGCTCGCCCCGGGAAAACTAGTCTCTGTTATCAGTGGGGCGCTCCTTTTAAATATCTCCCTTGTAGTTGTTCCATGTTATGTCAGAAGGACAGCCGCTAGGCAGACAGCACCATGATTCAGGGAGAGAGTCCTCACCAAACCTCTAGATGGCGTGGAGCAGAGGCATGACATCCTCTATCTGTGATCAGCCAGACGTCCAGCAACCAAGGTCACCAACATGATATCTGGCAAGCATGGGAGGCAGTGGCCACAATAGTAAGCACAAATTGGTCCATAAGAGGATGGGGCGACAGTGCCAGAGGAAGATGAATGACCTTATTCATGCAGCTAGGGTAAGTCAACCTCCTCATGTCTCCCGCTGCAGTCCTGCACACACCCTTCACACCTCCAAGGTGATCTCTCACCCAGCCACCTATGGGGTTCCAACATTGGTCATGCAATGGTCCTCCCAGTAGGTAATCTGCACTCCACATCTCCGCTCCCACTCACCTCCTATCATCACAATCTGATTTGGCAGAAATCCCACCTACACCTTCCCCATCTGTCTAGTTTGCGCCCGCTTTGCCCTTCTTGCTGACAGCTAACACGGGCTGAAAATTGTACCCACAAATTCTGAGGGAGTCAAATCATTTGTATTAAGCAATAACAAATGTCATCTTAATTATTCATATCATGGGCTCCTGCCTGTTTAAATAGATTAGAGTCTTCTTTACTGACATAGGAAATGCACTTCATCACCATTTAGTTTTTGGAGTAATACGTGCAGACATCAATAATTAGCTTAAAAAGAAAACAGGGGAACATTCAAACTTCACCTCTTGTGCTTGCCGAATATTTTAATACTGTATAGAATGGTCAAGATAACCATTGTTGTCGGTTGTCATTCATTCAAAGCACCAACGTTCATGTCACTCAACTGGTCGTCAAGCCTCTAACAGGGGACACCTTGATGGCAGTGATGTCACTGCTGTCTAGGTCATGATTTAAGCTCTCATGCCCCTCTCCATTCAGTATTAATAAATGGGTCAACACTAATCCTACCATTTACCAGGCAAAGAAAGATAGGAAATACAGACCCAATTTAGTTAGCAAAAATAGTATGGAGAGTGAAACTTACTTCAATAATGTATTCAATCTATGCTATTAGTGAATTGTGGGTTTGTCCAATTTTGCTGAGGATTATTACTTCGTACAGTGCTATCCCATTGTCATATGAGGCTTCAGGGAAAGGAAGTAAGCAATATATATATATGCGTACCTGAATTCCATAGTTCCAGCAGTTGTACACTGCACATTCCAGCAAAGCACCAAATGTAAACGACCTTCATCCATCCTGCCCATGACTGTACCACTTAATAATAGCATAGTGCGTTAGACTGACAAGTCACAAATTGTTATGTATGACTGTCAAAGCAGCTTTAAGAAGAAAACTCCTGTTTTCTTCCAATTGTTTGAAGGGTGGGGGAATTGTGGCTCGAATGCTGAAGTCCCTGGCGAGAACTTCGAGACATGACAGGTACGCATTTTTCAGCTACATGCGCTCCCATAATGAAAACTAAATACACAACTCTTAGTTTCTGCTCCTGACAGGTGTATTGTTGCCAGTGGGATTTTTCCGTGCCCCTTCCAGTTGTCTGGAGGGATAACCAATAAGCAATCAAAGTTCTCAAGAGTTAAAACAAAAGCCAGAATCAAAACATTCGACTTTTGTGAGATCCTGCCGGGGTTTGAGTGTATAATTGGCTAAGGCAGGAACCAAGGGCACTTAATCTTTCCCCTAATGGCAATTCCATCCCATCACAGCCTCCCTCTGGGGGGCAAAGTGTAGTTTTTTTTTTTACAGTCACCTGGGTCTCCAATTGTCACTGCTCATTCTTTTTTATCAGCAGTAGATGCCTCGGCATAGTTTCTGGCATTATTCCATTCATCATAGCTGAGCTTCTGTAAGAATCTAAGGGCTAACCTAAGGTGGCTAAGAAAGCGCTATTTATCATCCGGCAAAGTCTGAAATAGAAACCCAAGAAATGGGCCTAGTTGTGAAGGCGTTGTCAGCTGGTTAGCATATTGCATCATTCATTGCATTTACTTTCTCTGAGAAACCTCACCGGGGTGATACACAGGCCGAGAGCACATAACTTCATTTTAAATACCAAATAAATTCCAAAGGATTCCTAACTCTAAATTGCCAAGTGGTAAAATTGGCCTCTAATAAAAGTCTCACAAAAATGATTGACCCCCAAGGCCTTTCGATTTCAGTCAGACTGACCATGAGTGTCCTCTGCCTACTCATCTGCTATATATTTTTATCATCTTGTCGATGCTGGCATCAAACTCTGCTGGAGAATCAGTAACAAAGATTAATGAGCTCTGTTAGCAGCCAGCCGTCCTCCATTTCGCTACTTGAGACCAGGTAAATGCTGATGTAACCAGAATGATAAAACCAGATGGAATAGATTTGTATGCACTCTGCAAATAATGTTTATTGAATTTTTTAAAAGGCTAAGTTAATTGTAGCGCACGCGGTAAACAAATGTACAATTTTCTTGCTGCCTAATTAAGTTTGCACCTCCTACTTCAATGTGCACAGTCCAAGGGTTAGAAGACAGAGTGCAGGCAGTATCGTTGCTTCCATTATCACTGTGTAGCTTACTGCATAGTTTATAGTAAGTAGCAAGGACTGAGCAGCAGACAAAGTAATAACGAATGGAGAGCGGACGGTGCAATTGGAAACAACAACATCAACTGTTTCTGTCTAGGGCCAGCTGTCAACTCGGCGTCAACAGTGCTATGTTCTCTTAACCAAATTATTTCACTACAAACCCACAGCATAATGAGATCCAGATTTGACACAAGTTGATTGGAAGTTTCTTTCAAAGCAACTTTGGAAAATAATCCATAGAATCCCTGTAGTGCAGAAGGAGGCCATCTGGCCCATCGGGTCTGCACCGGCCTTCCGTAAGACAACCTTACCCAGATCTATTCCCATGCCCTATCCCCACAACCCTGCCTAACTTACACATCTTTGGGCTGTGGGAGGAAACCGGATCGCCTGGAGGAAACCCACGCAGATACAGAGAGAACGCGCAAACTCCACACAGGCAGTCACCCGAGGCCGGAATCGAACATGGGGCCCTGGCGCTGTGAGGCAGCGGTGCTAACCACTGAATCCAGAATCCAGCACGAGGTTGTAGAGTCAAACAGAAAGTAATGTAATTGACAACAATATATACACCGCAGCAGCAGTAGTTCATCGCTGCTTCCTTCTCTAGCCGGTATCACACTGGCCAGCTCTATTTATACAGCTGCAACTATTGGTGATTACCCCGCTCCTCCTCATTGGAGGAGCTCATATTCCTCAAGAGCCATGGGATAACTGATTTTCCCCAGCCAATAGGATTCGGGCAGATTATAACAGGTGGGGGAAGGGGGGGGGGGGGGGGGGGGTCCATTAATTAGATCAGTAGCAGACGCAGTTCTAAGCTCGGGATTTAGATATGAAAGACGAAAGGAAGCGGACTATCTCTCCAATGGAAATGATTAAGAACGTAAAAATTAGGAGCAGGGGTAGGTCATTCAGCCCCTCAGACCTGCTCCTTCATTCAATAATGACGGGGCATGGATTGGAATAGGTTGGCACCAGAAAAGAACCCTATCCTAACTCAGAACTATCGCCACAATGATTGAATAAAAACAAAAAATGTCCAAAAAGGGGTTAGAATTGATCATTGGGTAAGTTGGGGGCCAAGGGCTGGCATGAGTTGGCTTTAAGTTGACTTAAGGACTATAAGGGGCAATGAGGATGGGTAGAGGGTCATAGGTTGGCAATGTGGTTCGATGGGCTACAAGATTGGCGGGGGCATGAGTTGGCATAGGGCAGTGGGTGGGGTGCGTGAGGTGTGAGTGTTAGAGGAGCTAAGTGCATTTATTACAACTGAGGCAGCATGGTAGCATTGTGGATAGCACAATTGCTTCACAGCTCCAGGGTCCCGGGTTCGATTTCGGCTTGGGTCACTGTCTGTGCGGAGTCTGCACATCCTCCCCGTGTGTGCGTGGGTTTCCTCCGGGTGCTCCGGTTTCCTCCCACCGTCCAAAGATGTGCAGGTTAGGTGGATTGGCCATGATAAATTGCCCTTAGTGTCCAAAATTGTCCTTAGTGTCGGGTGGGGTTACTGGGTTATGGGGATAGGGTGGAGGTGTTAACCTTGGGTAGGGTGCTCTTTCCAGGAGCCGGTGCAGACTCGATGGGCCGAATGGCCTCCTTCTGCACTGTAAATTCTATGTAAAACTGGGACAAGCCCTCAGCTTTCCACAGCCCCTGTGGCTACCTCCACACAGTTCCTGGGGCGGTGGGTGGGACTCCGGCCTCCCCCCCCACCCCCCCCCCCCCCCCCCCCCCCCTCACCCCCCACTGCCAATTGAAAATCCAGCTGCCTGGGGCTGTTTCTCCAAAGGTGGGTGCTCTTCAGGGAATTTTCCCCCACCTGCTGCACCTGCCTCGGGTCCTGAGATACTACATGGGGTCCTGAAGAGTTGCCAGGTGGAATTCCTTTTCAAAGCAAAGAAGCTAATTTTCTCGAGGGGCTTCTATTGATACTGAGAAGAAAAATGGCGAGGAGAAGGTAGCCTAATTTTAACACAACGCGCAGCCAATCATGAGGCACCAAGAAATTGGACTTCACTTTAATCCTGAGTCACAATTTGCTTCTTGAAAAGATCCTCTTAGATGTGAAATATAAGTGTGCAAACCATGAGTTGCTGACTTATAATGAAGGTGATGCCTGTGCACAATGGTCAGCATAGATAATTAACCAGCAGTGGCTTTTACTTGCCAGTAACATCTAGACCAATGTATCAACAGCAGTTTCCTTTTTACTGAGTTGGAACCCGAGTCTCCTGAGGGTAAAGGTGACAATTTAAATATAGTTTCTCTCCATTTAGGGCTTGCATGAGACACTGATGGAATTTTAAAATATATACATAAATTTAGAGTACCCAATTATTTTTTCCAATTAAGGGGTATTTTTTAGTCTGGCCAATCCACCTACCCTGCACATCCTTGGGTTGTGGGGGTGAAACACACAACAGAAATGGGGAGAATGTGCAAACTCCACACGGACAGTGACCCAGAGTCGGGATTCGAACCCTGGTCCTCAGCGCCATAGGCAAAAATGCTAACCACTGAGTCACCGTGCTGCCCTGACACTGATGGAATATAACAACCAATCAAGTGCCAACCATTTCTGGAGTTAGTCTTGAGTTGATTATTTTGTATTTATAATTATTTTAGAATTAAGTGCAATGTCGAGCTACAGATTTTCTAGACATTTTGAATAATGTTTGCGAACCTTAGGCGCGAAGCCCAAAATCTTTTGGTTTGTTGACTAGTTTGATGAAAGCTGGTTTTTCAATATTTGCAGTTAGAGGGCAGCACGGTGGCACAGTGGATTAGCACAGCTGCCTCACGGCGCTGAGGTCCCAGGTTCGATCCCGGCTCTGGGTCACTGTCCGTGTGGAGTTTGCACGTTCTCCCCGTGTCTGCGTGGGTTTCGCCCCCACAACCCAAAAAAATGTGCAGAGTAGGTAGATTGGCCACGCTAAATTGCCCCTTAATTGGAAAAAATAATTGGGTAATCTAAATTTAACAAAAATTAAAAATATTTGCAGTTAGCATTGTTGGAAGGGCTGGTCAGCTCTGGGCCAACTATTTATCATCGTATAACAGGAAAACTCACTCCTGTTCTCGTATGAGATAGGCAGCGGGATTCTCAGCCAGTGGGATTCTCCATTGCTCTGGCAGCGCACCCACGCCTGCATGTTTCCCAGTGGCATGGGGTGGCCACAGTGGGAAATCCCATTGGCAGGTGGCGGGAATGGAGAATGTCCAACAGAGGATGTATAAAGTGGAGGGAAATTATCTTGAATATTTACATGCTCGTGGCATCCCTCTTGGGAAATCCAATCATTTTAAATGGTGAATAGCTCAACTTTATAGCACTAATGATGGCAGTTCCAGTTATATATGTTGAGGCATTGTTTTACACTTCTATAATTGTTGTTGATTGTCACGGGGTCAAAAAACCTGGAACTCTTATCAAAACACCTCTGTGGGTGCTCCAACAACACATGCACTGCAATGGCTCAAGATGGCGGCCCAGCCCCACCTTCTCAAAGGCAACTAAGGATGGTCAATAAACGCTGGCCTCGGCAGCGATGCCCACATCCCACGAAGAAATAGAAGACTTTTATTTTTATAAATAATTATGATAATCAGGATAACAGATAATCCTCTTATTTTACCTGATCAATCGAGCTTTTTCTTTTTGTTGCAAAATTAGTTGGCTTTTCATTTTAATGTATTGCTAACGCCATGCAAAGGCCAATAGGGTGCATTCCACTTAAATAGGCAAGACATTTCTCCAGGAGCAGCAGAAAGTAGGGGAGATATTTCATTGCCTGAGCCCAGGCGCACTGCAAAAAAAGTGGATAATTGGGCTCCTTTATAGTTGTGGGTTTTGACCTGTCCAATTTTCCCTACAGTTGCAGCACACAGTTGATCCTGTGCCCCTGGGCTCGGATCGAGTAAAATCTCCTCTATTGTCTCGGTGGTGCTAATTGGATTTGAGCGAACGCAGAGATAAAGCTTACATGCTAACTGTTAATTTAAGTGGAAAAAGTTGGTGGATCTCTATCAATACATTAACCTGCACAACTTGTGTAACTTCTATGTCTGTTCTATTTTCATCATTTGACAATAATCCTAAACTCAATTAGGATAGAGTACAAACTTTAAGAGAATACACAGATAATAGACCTGAACTATTGAGCCTCTACAAATCTCTGTAGTGGAGGTGCAATGTTGAGTGTTACAACATCCTGGACCAGTGCGTGGTCAATTCCAGCCCCACTTGACCCGGTGTCACAACACAAGTGAATTATCCTATAATTCTACGAAAAATACCCAAATCCTTTAGCCTTTGGCTGTCCAATAATTATTGTCACCACATTTGTAAATGTAAACACAAGTACTTTTTATTAATAACAAGAACTGAATGAAATATGCAGAATATACAATAGTCTAACCATTATCTAATTCCTAACTCCCCACTTTGACTTGTCAATAATCCTGCAGATTCATTCATTCAGGTTCTCTGCAGCTTCAGGAATGCAGCATTCACTGCCTTTCTGGATAAAACATGGAGGAGAGAGAGAATGTCATTGTCCCTGTGCTTCCAGGAGTCAAACTGAAACTGCTTGGGACTCTGAAAACCACCACCTGTTACCAGGCAGAGTACAGCCTTTTGGGCCAATTCTCCCTGCTGCTTGACTTAAGGATACATGTCCATTAATCACCCATGGATCAAAAATGATCACGGCAAAATAAAGGAAAGGGCAAATAAGGGAATAAACAGGTAGGACCCTTACATGAGGCTGCAGTTAGTTACATTTGCAATCACTTTTACATTGAGGGGACACAAGCAATGAAGCCACATAGAAAAGCTGCAAAATAAGTGTCCTGCAGCATGTATGATATTAAAAGATATGTATGATATTAAATTTAATACACAGAGATTAAACAACAACTTGCACGTATAAAGTGTCTTTAAGTTGAAACACTGTTCCAAGGCACTTCATAGCTGAGTAAGTATTGCTGAGACAGAAAATACGAGGAATGAGCAAAACTCTGGTTGGAGAAATGGGTTTTGAAGAAGAATTAAGAAGCATGAAAGCAATGTAGGTCAGCTGGGACTGTGGTGATGGGCAGGTTGGTTCTCAGCTGGGGATCGGACATTTCCATCAGTGTTTTAGACAAACAAACACAAACAAAACACTGGAAATGCTCTGCAGGCTAGTCAACATCTGGAGTGCGAAACAGACAAATTATTTTTCCTGCTATTGTCCTTCCTAAGTCTAAGGATGGTTTACATCTAAAACTTTAATGTCCGTTCTTGCTCCATGTTTCACGCATTTACAGTTTTCTGTTATTTATAGAGATATAGACATGGTGCAATTTGTGGATGGAGGGAGCACAGCATTGGAGTGGTCCAAAAGTGATAACTTCCTCTTGAAAAGTCATTACTGTAGATGCTAAGACTTTATCTGAATTGGCACGAGTGGAACCGTGGGAAGGATAACATGATGGGCACGATCTGATTGCCTCATCATGCCCAACTAGCGGGGCCTCTCGTGAGATTTGCGATGCTCAGAATACCTTGCAAGATCAACAAAATCGCTCAAGGCATTGCAATCTGTATCTCGTCCTTGCTGGGCGAGATCCAGATTAACATATTTAATGAGCCATTAGGATTCTTCCAAGGCCCAGGAACTGACGGCTTAACCTTGGAGATTTTGCCTTGGTACCATTTAGCACTGGTCCACACAACCCTGGAACAGGTGTAACGGCACCTGTGGGTATCTTGCGGGCCATTGGAGGCTCCCAAGTGGTCAGGCTCTGGGCAGGGTGATACCCTGACACGCTCACCGGAACCTGAGCACCTTGACATGACCAGTGTGGCATCTTGGCACTGCCATCTTAGCACTGTGAGGCTGACATAGGGCATTGACAGGGTGCCAGGCTGGCAGGGCTAAGGTGCCCGGGTGCCAGGTTGCCCGTTCCAGAGATCACTCCTGGGGGTGCCCTGCCCCTAAGATGTGGGATGCGGGAGGGGGCCTACATGATTCCCTGAGAGGTACGTTGGGACAATGGGGGGGGGGGGGTCCGTAGGCCAGGGTGGAGGAGAAGAGGGGGGGGGGGGGGGTCGAAAGATCGGGGTGGCATTTAAAAATGGTGTCCCAATCCACGAGTCATCTTCCGGCACTAATGAGCTGAGCTTGTCAGTGCAGGAAATGAGGTGCGTCTGGCCCCCACGGGGGTTCCCCACTTAATTTATTTTTTAAATCGTCAGAGTCCTATTGGAGAGGGGGGGTCGTTCTCAGTACTGCAGGAACTGAGAAACACTCCGCTAATCGTGCCCAAAACGAGACGATGTTTTCTGCGCATTAAATCGCGCCGAACAAACTATGCAACAAACTGCGGCCAGAACGCGGACAGATACATCATCACTGTCCATGAGGATGTGATCAGTGCTTAGCTATTGAATGTGCGATCTATTTGATATTGAATACACTGAGGTAAAGAGTATCTCAGCATTTTAGCTTGGATGTTCTTCGAAGTGGTGACAAGTTTCATTGTTGACTAAAAATGATCATGATATCAACAGATTACTTACATTTTAAATGTATAACTGAAATGGTACATGGCGTGAGGAAAATCGATTCACATGAGTATGATGATTATATTCCTTACTCCATATTCGGCATCTAAAAAGTTCTGTTCGTTCAACAAATATTCAGTTAATTATAGAATTTACAGTGCAGAAGGAGGCTATTCGGCCCATCGAGTCTGCACCGGCTCCTGGAAAGAGCACCCTACCCAAGGTTAACACCTCCACCCTATCCCCATAACCCAGTAACCCCACCCAACACTAAGGTACACTAAGGGCAATTTATCATGGCCAATCCACCTAACCTGCACATCTTTGGACTATTGCACCAATTTAGGATTTCTTAAATATAATTGTAATTGTGACAGAAACGTCAAACCATGATGTTTTAAGCACTGGGTAGTTAGATTTCTATCTCAGGGTGTTTGCCATTCATCCTCTGCAATTGCAGGCTGAATTTAGAAAGCACCTTTTGGCAGTACCTATTATTCTGATAACTTGTTTTTTTGTTTCTAGATTTGTGGCTCATGGGAGTGTGAAAATGGAACAATTGAAATAACTATTAACATTTATATCGTACAGCCAAGCGCCAAGCACAGAGCTGAAGAGGGCAATGTGCTATCATTATAAGACAATTGGGAACTATTAGTGTCTCAGTGAGGTGCTCAGATGGTTCTTTATACTGAAGAAACCCTCTTGCAGTTTATTGTTTCTGAACCCCAAGGTCACTTTATTTTTAATGCAATCACTTCGAGTCACTTTTTTTCATACATGGGAGAAACTTGACCAACCCACTAACTCAACCGCCCAACCAAGGCAACTGCTATTTAAAAGTCCCTTTTGAAAATTGCTATTGTGTGTGTGCAAATGTGCCTCACAAACTCCACCACCCTGCCATTCAGGAACGATTCAATAATAGCTTATTTTGATCCCAATCCACAATTTTACCCTTTTCAAATTGAAGATGCACCAGATGAATATATTCACCTCTTTAAATTAAGCCACAGTGGAAAGTTGTTTCTGCAAAATTTGCTTCTTATTCTTCTTTTCTGGTATTGCAATAGCAGCAATGTACGAGGAACATCAACCTTAGAACATCGAACATAGAACATTACAGCGCAGTACAGGCACTTCGGCCCTCGATGTTGTGCCGACCTGTGAAACCCCTCTAAAGCCCATCGACACAATTCCCTTATTGTCCATATGTCTATCCAATGACCATTTGAATGCCCTTAGTGTTGGCGAGTCCACTACTGTTGCAGGCAGGGCATTCCACGCCCTTACTACTCTCTGAGTAAAGAACCTACCTCTGACATCTGTCCTATATCTATCTCCCCTCAATTTAAAGCTATGTCCCCTCGTGCTAGACTTCACCATTCGAGGAAAAAGGCTCTCACTGCCCACCCTATCTAATCCTCTGATCATCTTGTATGCCTCAATTGCCTTGTCTTACCATGCTTCTCCCAAATACTAAAATCTAGACATACGCACATCAATTCTCTTTCATAAAAATATCTTGTTTATTTCTAAATTTATTTATTTATACATTTGCAACCTAGAATTTTAGCATTAGTTATAGCATGCCAAGAGCGACTGCAGCATGGCCAATAGAGCTGATCCAGGCAAGCAAGCAGATTGTATGAACACAATCAATCCGCTCATTAGATCATTTCTTTGGCTAGTTTGTCTGATTCAATAAAGTTCTGCTGTCGCATGTGCACAAACATAATTAATGGGTCAGAGTTCGCTGATGAAAATATATGCATGCTATTATTGGTGTGCAAGATATCCAGTAGTTTGTGGGGAGGAAGCGATACCCTGTGAGTTATGAATAATAACTTGCTCCACCGTTAACCCACAGAAAACTGGTGCTCGCCGTAAACCTTGCTGAAAGTTTCAAAAAGATGCTGGATTGCCGTGACAAACATGAATGAAATTTCCACAGAAACGTCGGGCTACTATTTCACGAGGGCAGTAATTTTTAATGATTAGATTTACTTTCTTGCAATGCTGATAAGCCTCAGATGTTTAGAAAGAGAACAATTAAAGCTGTGACATCTCTCGCAGTCAGTAATTTATTCAGAGGTATTAAAGTGTAAACTTTAAAAGCTGTTGCTGCTGTTCATTTCTTTTTGACTTCCTCTCTTAATCCGATCTTCTTTTCCCTTTCTTCCTTTACCAATTTGACTCTATTTGATCCCATTTCATTTTCCACTGTTTACTCTGTGACTTCCTACATTATTAAATATCAATGTTTATTGATATAGATCAGGGGTGGGCAAACTATGGCCCGCGGGCCGCATGCGGCCCGCCAAAGGTCTTTATGCGGCCCACCAAGATCAAGACATTAAAAAAAAATATTTTTTTTTATAAGGTTAATGGTGGGGGGGGGGGGGGGGGGGGGGGCTGTTGGGTTACTGGTATAGGGTGGATACGTTGACTTGAGTAGGGTGATCATTGCTCGGCACAACATCGAGGGCCGAAGGGCCTGTTCTGTGCTGTACTGTTCTATGTTCTATATGAGGCGCCCAGAATCATAACCAGGTGAAGCGCCATTTTTGAAAAGTAGAGAAAAAGAGGGCTAAAGGCAGGATGCCGCCGGGGGAAGCGCTAAGGTATATGCCGCACGCTAATTGGTTACAACCGGGACTATTAATTAATATACTATGCGGTCCTTTAAAATTGTGAATTTCTGAATGTGGCCCTTGCACGGAAAAGTTTGCCCACCCCTGATATAGATCATTGTTCCCATCTTTCGCTAAGATGCCACATTCCTCACTGGCCTTGCTGTGCTGTTATCAGCTTGCACTTGGAGCTGAAGATTGAGGGACAAATTCCCAACTCATGTTGCCCATCACAAAACGCTTAGCTGTATATTTATTTGCTCACAGAATGTGCGTGTCACTGGCAAAGCCAGCATTTGTTGCCCGTCCCTAATTGCCCTTGAGAAGATGGTGGTGAGCTATCTTCTTGAACCACTGCAATCCATGTGGTATGGGTACATGGCAAGGAGGGAGTTTTAAAACTCATTTCACAGGATGTGGACATTGCTGATGAGGCCAGCGTTTATTGTCCATCCCTTGTTACCCTTCAGAAGGTGGTGGTGAGCTGCCTTCTTGAATCGATGAAGGAACGGTGATATAATTCCAAGTCAGGATGGTGAGTGACTTGAATACAACCCGACAGATGGCGGTGTTCAGATGTGTCTACCACCCTTGTCCTTCTAGTCGCCACACTCCTGCGCCTGTTCGGGTACACGGAGGGAGAATTCAGTATGTCCAATTCACCTAACAGCACGTCTTTCGGGACTTGTGGGATGAAACCCAGGCAGACACAGGGAGAACGTGTAGACTCCGCACAGACAGTGACCCAAGCCGGAATCGAACCTGGGGCCCTGGAGCTGTGAAGCAACAATGCTAATCACTGCTACCATGCTGCCCACTGTGCTACATTTGAAGGTGTAGCAAAGGGATCCTCAGCAGACAGATTTACTATAAAGATTCAACAGCTATTGTCAACAGTAAATTACATATACAACTCCTTCGCACCACATGCTGCTGTCTAAACTGGAATCTCCCCTCAGCAATGTCTGCTGGTAAAATGGTTTACATCCTGGCTACTTATTCATTTGTATATTCTCTCAAAGCGGCGTCAACGGGCCTCCAGGCCCAGACATCCTCCCCGTCCTCAGGGGCTAGAATGGTGCCGGAGTGCTGTGTGCTGCTCCGGCGCCGAAAGATGGCCCGCCATGGCTGGCGCGGGTCCGTGCATACACGTCACGGCCAATGCAGGTCCGTGCATGCACGTGACGGCCATCTCCGCGCCAGCCCATGGGCAACATGGCGGAGCCCTACAGGGGCCCGGCATGGAGGAACATGGGCCACCCCCGGTTGCCCCCGATAGCAGGCCTGGCCACCGTGGAGGTCCCCCCACAAGAGTCAGCTCCCCCCTCCTCCCCACCTGGACGGCACCCGCAGCCAGAACACCGAGGTCCCGCCAGATAGGACCATACACAAACCACGCCGGCGGGACTCGTGGGAACTCGACGGGCACTCGGCCGTCAGAATCGCCGCGGGGGCCGCTTTCAGTGACCGGAGAATCGGCGGCCCGGCATCAGAGCGGCGTGGCGGGATTCGCGCCCCCACCCCCCTCCCCCCGATTCTCCGACCCGGCGCGGACTCGAAGAATCCAAGCCCACATATTTGGAAAGCATTATTGGTGAGTTGCTGCACTGCATCTTGCAGATTGTATACCTTATATTGAGAGTAATCTGTGGTATTTATGACAATTAAATTATCAAAGTCATACAATAAATGCTGAAATTTGTGGGGTCACTGCTACAAGATCATAGCTACTTAATCTACAGTGGATCATCGGCATAATGCTTATTTTTACAATCAGTACCAATTAGTCAATGGAGTACGATAGTAACTTAAGCCAGCCTGTGAACGTTGTGAAAACATAATGTAGATGACCTGATTTGCTGCTGTTAATGTTCTTCAGAAAGCCATGGGCTGCAATATCTGTCATTGGTTTCCTAATTTACAGCTGGGAATAAGGTAAGACACTGATTCAGAAGTTGGGCGTCATTATTCAAATCTGAACCTACAATGCTTAACATCTGTGAATATATCTTTAAAACATCCAGACGAATGAGAGAGCATACGCTATTGGTGCTAGAAGTGCAGATTGGCTTTCCTCTGCTGTGTACTATTATTGTCTCTGTCAGCTTTCAATCTTTGCTTTCATAGTTTAAAAAAAATTAGCACAGGTAGAAAATGGTAGCAAATGTTGAGCGTGTTCACGCAATATTTGAATTCCTTCCACTAAGTCTGAAGTGGAATTCTGGCAAGGACTACTGGAAGGGAATGTTATCAAACAGGTAGGATTCCAAACTAAATTCTCCATGGGACATTTTTCTCGAATGTATTAATATTGCAGTTCATCAAGTGAGTTCATCAAACCTGGTCTGTAATATAGTATGAACATTAATTTGGTTGAAATTGTGCCTTGGTTTTGCTGAATTAATGCGCAATTAAATAAGACGATGTAAAATTAGGAACTACAAAATATCTAAATTTGATATGATATTTTATGTCTTACACTTGAAGTCCAAAGATTTAGATGTAATGAAAAACTGTGACAGGGGCTACCTTCCCTGCTGATTTTATAACAGTTCCGCTCTGAAGCTCCAGTGGTTTATTTGATTCTCAGAATTAGAATAACCGGAGGGTTTGGAATGTCTTTTTCTTATTTATGGCAGAGATAAACGATAGATCACAGAATGTTCCACGGCTGCACATTGAGCTTAGAGTAAACCAACGTCTAAATGTTTGAAACTGAGACACAATCTAAAAGCCAGTGAGCAGTAATCTTGCCGCATGTATGAGAGACATCGCAGCGAGCTCACGTGGAACTGGCATTTACCTTCCCTGGAACCTAGTATTTTGCCGTACACATTACAACCACAACTTTGTTTACTGGAATCAAATAAAACATATTTTTATTTTCTTCACGATCCACATTATCCCAGTGATGGGCAACATGGAGTATCTATTTTTACCCTCAGAAAACCGGGGAAATTGGGTTCCGAAGGCCAATCAGTAATCAAACTGTTTTGGTTTGAATGTTAATTGGACTCCAATAGGGCGATCCAGTTTTTTCAGCTACCAGGTTGCTATTAATTAATGTTTAGTTACCAGTTTAACACATTTCCACATTTCTACTGCATCTATCTCTTATTGCAGCTGGCAGTCGCGTGCTTTACCGCAGGCCATGTTTAATCTGACTGACATTGTACAGTGATAACAGTACTCTGAACACACATGAATGTGTAAGGCTTTCCCTGCCCAGCAACTAATTTTTAATGTTGTAAAAGAATGGGCTTGAGTGTCTGATTTTTCCAATTATTACACAGATTCCACATGACGTTTTAAATGCTACCAGGTGGTCCAACAAACGACCTCAGCACTCTTTGATGATGCACTGGACTGGAGTTGTACAGCAAGCAGAACACACTTTAAGGGCCATGAAAGCATCCTCTTGAAGGGGGGCTACACTGCTGAGGGCTTTATTGCCCTCAGGCGTGAGATGATGATCTGACAGTAAAATTGGACAATCCTCCTCTGCCTCCATATCTTGAGCACAGTAAGGTGTCTGACAACACCAGGTTAAAGTCCAACAGGTTTGTTTCAAACACGAGCTTTCGGAGCACTGCTCCCTCCTCGGGTGAGGAAGGAGCAGTGCTCTGAAAGCTTGTGTTTGAAACAAACCTGTTGGACTTTAACCTGGTGTTGTCAGACCTCTTGCTGTGCTCACCCCAGTCCAACGCCGGCATCTCCACATCATCCATATCATGAGACACAACTTCTTCAATGGTCTCTCCCCAGCCTCCTCCCACGCTCTCAACAGGCTGCAGCTTATTCAGTATGTTACAGCGTGCATCCTCACCAAGAAAAAGACCTACATGCACATAATCCCTGCCCTTCTCAAATTTTGGTCTGGCCCATCAAATTTATATAAATTCCCTTACTTTAACATCATTCAGCTGCCTCACCAACATTCTGCCTTGGTAACTTTTTTCAGTCACGTAGCTCACCTGTGTCCCTAATAAGCAAGACGATTCAAGGCGTACTTATTTCTGGTTAATCATACCGTAATTGAGTATTCAATTACATGGGGTGGCCCACTGGTTAGCACGACTGCCTCACAGCACCAGGGACCCAGGTTCGATTCTGACCTTGGGTGACTGTCTGTGTGGGGTCTCATATTCTCATAGTATCTGCATGGGTTTCCTCCGGGTGCTCCAGTTTCTTCCCACAGTCCAAAGATGTGCACGTTAGGTGGATTGGCCATGCTAAATTGCCCCTAAGTGTCCACAGGTTAGGTGGGGTTACGGGGATAGGGTGGGGGAGTGAATCTGGGTAGGGTACTCTTTCAGAGGGTCAGTGCAGACTCGATGGGCCAAATGGCCTCCTTCTGTACAATAGGGATTATATGAATTGTGTTCAGGTGGTGGACATTGACTGGGGTTTCCCTAGTACTCCTACACGTGGGAGGCCACCTGGAGCGGAGAGGGGCGGGGAGGGAGGAGGCCCTCCTCATGAATCTCTTCTGCACCTGCCCAGACTAGGTTTATTCTACTACGCCTCATTACGATGCTGTCTCTGTCTCTGTCTCGGTCTCTATCTCCACTCTCCCTCAGGGTCCTCTTCGCCAACCTGCTCCCAGGCCGGGGTTTATTTCCTGTGAGGGATCCACCAATTGTGAGGCAGCTCTGCCCCTTAGTCATCTGGAGAGTTTGCATCCCAAGGTGGAGGAGGGGAATCTAATACAATTTATTAATCAAACCCCTAAGGGGTCGTAAAATCCCTTTAATCACATTTTGGGTTTGACGTTTTAAGTTTCCTTTGAAATTCTGTACCTTTTCTGCAATCTCCCTTTAAAGGCTGGTCTTTTAATTTGTCCATTCATTTGTTTTATTTATTTCAATTGGTTCACCATTTTGTTCAAATGAGTATATATGGGAGGGATCAGGCTTAAACTGCAGTTGTTGAGTTTAGTGATGTTTGTTTGTAACATTTGTCTATGTAAATGTAAGTTCCACGTGTGTAAAGACCAGACTCCAGTTCTTCCCTTCCCCACTTGGCTAATTGGAATGAGCATTCCTTATCCCTGCCACTCCACAATTTAGGACACTGTCACATCCCCAAAGCGTTTACCTTCTGGAGCTGCTTGTTTCAATTCTCGTCTTGCCACCTGAAAACTCTGGCCGGAATTCTCCGAACATTGGGATACTCAGTTCCCGCTGGCAACGCACCCATACCAGTGGGTTTCCCAGCGGCACAGGGTGGCTTAGATGGGAAATCCCATTGGTAAGCGGTGGGAGTAGAGAATTCCGTTGGCGACCGGCAAGAAGCACGCGGCTGGGGGGTCCGGAGAATCTGGCCCTCTGTCTTTAAAGTTATCAGTTCAATCCTCTTTCTTAATATCTTAAGCTCTTTTGTTGGAAAGTATAAGAACAACGGGCACATGTTTGTGCAAGGATCTAGAGTGTACTGGAGATGCTAGAAACACTACCATTGTTGATGGAGACATGACAATACTTGACATGAATATAACCACTCTCTCGAAGACCAGAGTAGTTGATACACATTATTTAAGCGAGATGCATTACTCCTTCTTTTCGCATGGTAAAAGGATTGCCTTGAATGTGGGGTGAGTTTGCATTAAAAAACTCATTATTATTCATGATGGAATACCTCGTTGCTAAAAGGATGCCCTGTACATATCCTCCTCCTCTGAAGATAATAGTAGTGTCATTAGTATTACAACAGAGACATCAGCAAGTTACCACCAGTCAAGTGCATCATCCACAAGATGCACTGGAGGAGCTGACCAAGGCTCCTTAGGCAGCACCTTCCAAATCCACAATCACTACCATCTAGACGGACAAGGGCAATAGATGGTGTGAACACTACCATCTGGAAGTTCTCCTCCAAGCCACTCACCAACCTGACTTAGAAATATATGTATCTACACCACACGGGCTGCAGAAGTTCAAGAAAACAGGTCATCACCACCTTCGCCAGGGCAATTAGGGATGGGCAATAAATGCTGGGGTAGCATCACATGAATGATTTTTCACTGAGGATTTTTCAATATAATATCGGGCGGCCTGATAGCACAGTGCTTAACACTGCTGCTTCACAGCGCCAGGGTCCCAGGTTAGATTCCCGGCTTGGGCCACTGTCTGTGCGGAGTCTGCACGTTCTCCCCGTGTCTGCGTGGGTTTCCTCCCACAAGTCCAGAAAGACGTGCTTGTTAGGTGAATTGGACATTCTGAATTCTCCATCCGTGTACCCGAATAGGCGCCGGAATGTGGCGACTAGAGGATTTTCATAGTAACTTCGTTGCAGTGTTAATGTAAACCTACTTGTGACAATAATACAGATTGTTATTATTATATAAGGGCAACCGTCGACAATAAAACTACAGCAGTTTCTTCCAGTCAGTTTAGCTGGATGATATGTTTGCCTTCAGTCCCTCATCCAAGTGCTGCTACCTTTGTTGCTTTGCTCACGGCTGCAAAGGACAGTCACTGCCAGACATCAGAAATCCCTTTATTGAACTGCGCCTTATCCTTTGACCGACCATGTGCAGTGCCGTGGGAGATGCCGTAACGTGCATTAAATTCAGTGAGTATCAATACAAGGTTAAAGATCACGTTAGGTAACGCAAATGTGCCATGTAGTATTTCTAATAATATTGTACAGATGACCTTTTGTTATTTATATTAACTGCCAGCGACTCCTTCACAAATCCAATCATACAGCTGAAGAACTGTGAAGGCCTTTGGGATTTCATGCCTATTTTGGTATGATTCTTTACATAATATACAATGCAAGGAAAATATATATAGTACGCTGGATTAATGCCATCATTGCATGCTAGATTAAGAGACCTTTACTAACTTTTATATTCCTAAACGGTAAAGAAATAGTGGCCAGAGGCATTGAAAATCACCAGCCTGGAGGATTGACAGCTTGGCACTTATTACATGCTGTATTGAATGCGAGATTACTCAAAAGTGTCTTGGGGTCAGGGATCAGTGTGTTCCCTTTTGGCACTAAATGACTTTAATACCTTTACTGTATTAGTCAATTGCTTCAGAGCTTCCACTCCATGGCCCCCCTACAGTTCACTGTGTACATTTGAATAGCTCCCATTCTCAACTCAGAGCCCACCAACATCTGTTTTTTAGCTGTCAGTGGAGCTGAATGGCGCTATCACTGATGTCCTTGACAATACCAGGCTAAGAAGGATACATACCACATTAATCAACCCACTCTTTTGTGTGCTGTTTTCAACGCAATCTGATAGTTATTCTCATTCCAGGAGTGCTTTTTGACAAGCTGAAAAGCTCTTTGAAGGGTTTTTGAAAGTAAATGACCTCTCCAAGACTCAACAAGCCCTCAGAGCAACTCCAAAATAATTTCCGTTCCATAGAGGTTGATGGAATATATATTTACCTTTATTCAATCGCAATGCAAGGTCAGGCATCCAGTACATCATTTGTTGCAGCTCTCTCTAAATGCTATTGTTTTTAATCTTTTCAAATCAATCAACCGGAAAAAACTGACATCTACATTCCTTCAGTTGATTTGAAACATAAAATATAATGCATAGAACTTTCTTGCAAAACATAGGAATGAATACCAAACCAAACTAATATGATCAAGCTGCCTCAATGTTACCCCATCTAAGGAACTTGAGGCTAGATTCTAGGGCCAGCATTTTTAGCCTACAAAAATAGGTGTGAGGATGGAAATGTGTCATTAACTCGCTCCCGTTGCTTCTAATACAAGGGCTCGACAAGCACCATGCTGCCTGCTTATTTAAATGATGTTAGTGTGCAGCCCAGTTCCAGATGAACTGCCGAGAGGCTGTACTCCTCAGCAGGGTCCCATGATCTTGCCAAGCTAACACCACTTAAAGCTAACCTGTCCTACTGAAAGGAGGCCTGCACCGCGGCAGCACAGTGGTTAGCACTGTAGCTTCATAGCGCCAGGGTCGCAGGTTCGATTCCCGGCTTGGGTCACTGTCCATGCGGAGTCTGCACGTTCTCCCCGTGTCTGCATGGGTTTCCTCCGCGTGCTCCGGTTTCCTCTTACAAGCCCCGAAAGGCGTGCTTGTTTGGTGAATTGGACATTCTGAATTCTCCCTCCATGTACCCGAACAGGCGCCGGAATGTGGCGACTAGGGGATTTTCACAGTAACTTCATTGCAGTGTTAATGTAGGCCTACTTGTGACAATTATAAAGAGCTTTATTATTACCCCTTAAAGGGGAGGTGCCTTCTGGCTAGATGAGATGCCGCAACTGTTTGTGGAAGAGGGTCTGAGCAGGAAGAAGAGTATACGATGGTGCATCAGGAGGGATAGTGGCATAGCAGTGTCCCTTTAAGAAAGGTTTATGTTTTATCACATGGCTCCAGTGATGTCATTGTGTGGGTGGACCTGGGCTGTGGCTGTGTGAGGTTTTTGGTTTTGCTTTCGTTTTGACTGCTGTGGACTGCAGACAGAGAAAATAAGTGTTTTAGACTGTCTCTCTCTATTTTCATGTCAAATATCAATTCCAGAAGTAAACAGGTTTTGACTACCCGCTTGGTAACTTAAAAGATATAGTTTGCTTTCTGGAAGGGTTTAAACCTGCTGGTGAGACAGGGTCAGAATCTCAGGGAAAGCCAGTCTTATTCAAGTGAGAATACAGAGTGCTGGGCCACGCCCTTGAAAGGAGGTTTTCGGTTTATGGGATTTTGTTTTTGAATTGGAACAGTTAAGGGGGAATTCATTAGGTTTTAACCATCAATTACTATAGCTGTGGGTGTCTTTATGTTTGTAATTGATAAAAATTCTTGCTGTGTTTTTATATAAATGTTAACTAGGTTCTCAGAATAAATCTTATTTTGATTAAAGTGTCTCGGAAGACTGATGAATTGCACCTGAAGGGAAGGCTCTTGTGCTCATCCTAGACAAATTCAACATCAAGGTTGTAGGTCAGGTGGACTACACAATATACTTTGGAGTTTCTAATCCCTGGCCCATAATAATAGCATGATCCAACAGTCTCAGACGTTGCAGACTGAAGGCCTTGGTACTGGAAGCGGAGAGGAGGGGAAACATCTGTTAGCATCCCAGTGGAGACACCTGACATCAAAATAACCACATTTACTGAATGGCTGCCAAATGATGAAATTACCATCAAAGTTCCACTTTTTCTAGCTTTTATTTCGACATGAATCACAACCAACGCAAATTGTACATGAATTAACAAGCAAATGATATTCAAATTACAAAGGTAATTTTCACTTTAAATAGTCAATGCAGCACAGATACATCTTGCAGAACCACAAGCACCTGCACTACTCCCCGCACAAACATACATTTTTTTTAAAGATTTTTTTTTAAAATTCAGATTAGCCAATTAGTTTTTCCAATTAAGGGGCAATTTAGCGTGGCCAATCCACCTACTCTGCACATTTTTGGGTTGTGGGGGCGAAACCCACGCAAACACAGGGAGAACGTGCAAACTCCACACGGACAGTGACCCAGAGCTGGGATCGAACCTGGGACCTCAGCGCCGTGAGGCGGTTGCGCTAACCACTAGGCCACCGTGCTGCCCTACCGCACAAACATACATGATGTGCAACCTCTCACGGTCATTCCACTTGGCCCACTTAATTAATTCAGCCCTCGAGTCACGTTCACCAGCAGCTGTATTCAATCCAAGATACACGGATACAGTTATCACTGACTGGGCACACATCCATGAGTCCTCCCTCACTCGGGTCATGTCAGTCCGGGTGGAGTAGCTGGCAGTTGAGGAGAAGTAGCTTTCTGTTTGTGTTCACAGTTGGAACAAGATCACTTTAAGAGTCCGATCATGTACTGATGATATAATCGGCCATTTGTGCGCGCAACTTGGCAGTCTATCCTAACAGGCTGTAGAGTAAACACTTTTCCAATTAAGCTCATGTTTGCTTGTACCTTTGTGGTTTGGTTTTCTCCCACAAGTCCCAAAAGATGTGCTTGTTAGGTGAATTGGACATTCTGAATTCTCCCTCTGTGTACAAGAACAGGCGCCAGAATGTGGCGACTGGAATTTTCACAGTAACTTTATTGCTGTGTTAATGGTAGCCTACTTGTGACACTAACAAAGACTATTAATATCCTTTCAAGGTACGACAAAGAAAATTGGCAACAAGGAGGTGGCGACAAAGCTGATGAACGCCCGAGGACGGAGAAAATGAATGGAAAAATTGTAAATCCATGCACAAGCATCAGAAAAGAATGAAGAAACTAAAAACTTCACAATATCAAAGCTGGCGATAAAGGGCTGCCAAATAATAGTAGAAGCCATCGAAGAAACCAAATTTTAAACATAGATTTCCAAGAAAACAACACTAATAAGAAGCTCGCAATGTGCTCTGCCCGGAAAGATCTGGAACAGTACAGGGAGCACTGTGAGTAGCAAGTACGCATCAGAATAGTTTAGAATAGAATAGGACAGCAAAGTAGCACAGCGGTTAGCACTGTTGCTTCACAGTGCCAGGGACCCATATTCAATTACCAGCTTGCGTCACTGTGTGTGGAGTCTGCATATTCTCCCCGTGTCTGCGTGGGTTTCCTCTGGGTTCTCCCGTTTCCTCCCACAAGTCCCGAAAGACGTGCTGGTTAGGTGAATTGGACATTCCGAATTCTCCCTCTGTGTACCCGAACAGGCGCCGGAGTGTGGCGACCAGGGGATTTTCACAGTAACTTCATTGCAGTGTTAATGTAAGCCGACTTGTGACAATAAAGATTATTATTAGATCTGGGGGTGTTCCGAAACTCAGAAGGAAACAGGCTAAGCTCAGGGGTACCATGTTTGAAAAAAGAAGTGAGGCAGTACTAAATATTTTATGGCACATTGTGGTTACGTGAGTCCTTTCCATAGTAAAAATGGCAGGAATATTTGGCGCCATAGGACCGTATGGTGGGAACACCGAGCGGGAGAGTTCATATAATGAAAGTTTTGAGTATTTTGTGCAAGCAAATAATATTGCAGCAACAGTTGTTGTAGCCCAAACTTTCCTGAGTACAATGTAGGGGTGGGGGAGGGGGAGAGGGGGGGGCTTTAGAAGTCGCAATCTCTAGGGAATTAGCAGTTATTTTTTAAAATAATAATCTTTATTGTCACAATGAAATGAAAATTGCTTATTGTCACGGGTAGGCTTCAAATGAAGTTACAGTGAAAAGCCCCTAGTCGCCACATTCCGGCGCCTGTTCGGGGAGGCTGGTACGGGAATTGGACCGTGCTGCTGGCCTGCCTTGGTCTGCTTTAAAAGCCAGCGATTTAGCCCAGTGTGCTAAACCAGCCCCCCCAAGTAGGCTTACATTAACACTGCAATTAAGTTACTGTGAAAATAGCCTAGTCGCTCACTGAGGGAGAATTCAGAATGTGCAAATTACCTAACAGCACGTCTTTCGGGACTTGTGGAAGGGAACTGGAGCACCTGGAGGAAACACACGCAGACGCGGGGAGAATGTGCAGACTCTGCACAGACAGTGTCCCAAGCTGGGAATGGAACCTGGGAACCTGGCGCCGTGAAGCAGCAGTGCTAACCACTGAGCTACCGTGCCCCTAAAGCCCAACAATTAAGTTTAATCACTAGAATCCATGAAGTGGTGACTGAGGTCCAAAAAGAGACACAGATTCGAAATAGCCACCGATGGGCAAAAAGTGGGCGTGCAGAGCAGACAGAGCAAAGATGCTGAAGGCAGGAATTGTGGTAAAAAAGGGCTCATCAAACGTACGAGTGAAGGAAAGAAACAAGTTCCAAATAAGAACTGTAAAAAGTAAGAAACAAATGGATCAAATGGAAAACCAAAAAAAGAGAAAAGGACCCCGTGATACAAAAACGGTGTGAAAAAGGAGCAGAGTCACAGTCAGATAACATACTGTTGTTGAACGTACTGGTCATTGCGGGCATAACAAACCGTGACTGGTTTACTTTTACAGGACAGACAACTGGTGAAAATGGATGTGAAAAAAATGAAAATCGCTTATTGTCACGAGTAGGCTTCAATGAAGTTACTGTGAAAAGCCCCTAGTCGCCACATTCCGGCGCCTGTCCGGGGAGGCTGGTGCAGGAATTGAACTGTGCTGCTGGCCTGCTTGGTCTGCTTCAAAAGCCAGCAATTTAGCTGAGTGAGCTAAACCAGCCCCTTGAGCAAAACCAGGCCACTGGAGCAGCAGTTTCGTTGGTACCAGAAACTGTTCACCACGAGAAACTACGACATATCGCCTTTAAACCCTCAAAGATAAAAACATATACTGGGGAAGTAGTTCTACCGAGTGGCCGTATCGATGCAAATGTGAAGCTAAATGGAAATGGACAGACCACAAATTTATCCCTGCATGGCATTAGAGGTAACTTTCCAGCCCGAATGAGATTAACCTGGCTGGAAGAAAATCAAACTAAACTGGGCAAAGGTGACTCTCATGTGGGACTCCGAAGCAGGTCTAAGAAACAGGCCATAGACTTTAATGTGGAGCTGGGGAGCATGAAAGAGATCTCAGTCAAGCTGAGGATTAAGGGTGAAAGCTTAATAAGATGCTTCAAGGTTAGGTCTGTGCCGTATGCCATCAGGCCTAAGGTCGAGGCAGAATTAGAGAGTTCGGTCAAGGTGGGAATCCTCAAACCCGTGAATGTAAGTGATTGGGCCCGCCGATATTACCCGTAATGAAGAAAGATGTTTTAGTACGCAAATGTGGAGAATTTAAAGTCACTATCAATCCGATACTGTGCTCAGAACAATGCTTTTAATTGATTATATATTTGCTGGGTTGGCTGGAGGCCAGCATTTCAGTAAAGTTAACCTGAGTCAAGTTTATCTCCATACAAATGTAGATCCAGATTCATTCACAAAGGGCTATTCAGATATAAAAGACTTCCAATTGGCATCACGCTGTGTTATTCCAGCGTGCCATGGATCAAATTCTAAATGGACTAGAAAGGGTCTAGTGCCTCTTAGTTACTGGGAATAATGATGAAGAGAATCTTCAAATTTAGATGCTACACTATAGAGACTAGATTACCGACTACGAGTACGGAAGGATAAATGTGAATTCTTCAAACTTGTGACAATAAAGATTATTATTATTATTGTATGATGTCACTACATTATTGCACCACTTTTTACAGAATGGTTTTCTACTCTGGCAAATCTCTTCCAGTGATTGTTATTTTTAACTTTGGAATGGGTTTCTATATTTTCTGTCAACAATTCATCGGGGGAATTTTATGTCCTGCCACCTAACAGCAATAAGATGGTAGGAGTTCAAATCAAAATGGTAACACAAGAGCTCATTCCCACTCAGTTGCCATTTCACTCAGCCCGTCCACTGAATCAGGTTTGAATCCCAGTAATCCATGACGACCATAGGATTTACTTCAAACACAGGCGGTCGGCCTGGGCTGGACGAAGGGCTAAATTTTGACATTTAAACCTGCTCACAGTAGGGACGGCCAGCCGCAGGTCAGGAACTGAACTTTACTAGAATTGGCTTTCCTGCGTTTTTTTTTTAACTCACCGACCACATCAGCTTTCCTGGATGTCAATCTGCCGGCTGGAAGGGGCCGCACAGCAAAACCTTACCCAGCAAAAAGGGGAGGCCGGGCCCACCTCGGAAACCGAGCAGACTAGTCTCGAGTTGGTTCAGGAGAGCGGCGTCAGGTGTATGGCACCACACACGTGGACACAGTGCCGGAAGAGCTTCAACACTCTGATCAGGGCAGGAAAGGTGAGTGCCATCTTCCATTCAATTGCCAGCTTCCAAACTCTGAATTCCCCAACACAGCATCCGTCAGCTCAACTCGCGTCGCAAACCTGTCTATTACTGCCTCTCTCTCTCGATACGCTTCCTCACATTCCCATGTGAACAGTTAACGCTCTCCTCTTGTTGCCATCTCACACCCTTGCCTGTCGGTCACCTTCACAAATGTGAGGACATAAAGAACAAGAGTCATCAAGCTTTTTCCAGAATGATTCACATGACCAAGAATTTTTTTTTTCAAATCTTTATTCTCACAAGTAGGCTTACATTAACACTGCAATGAAGTCACTGTGAAAATCACCTCGTCGCCACATACCGGCGCCTGTTCGGGTACACTGAGGGAGAATTCAGAATGTTCAAATTACCTAACAAGCACATCTTTTGGGACATGTGGGAGGAAACTGGAGCGCCCGGAGGAAACCCACGCAGACACGGGGAGAGCGTGCAGACTCCGCACAGGCAGTGACGCAAGCTGGGAATCGAACCTAGGACCCTGGCGCTGTGAAAAAACAATGCTAGCCACTGTGCTACCATGCCGCTGTAAGCAAGGTCAGTCTGAGTGAATTGTAAATTAAATCTTTGGGCTGAAAAGGAATGTTTGTTGACCCATTAAAAACATTTATTTCAGCCAAAAGTAATTAGTGAGAAATAACTTCATAAAAAGTCAGTTTCCTTTGGTTTTTATTCGAAGATATTCGAAAGATATACACTTGAAATGATATTGAACTAATTGAAATAATACTTATCTTTGATTGAGGAAATCATTTGTTTAATTCGCCTAATTACTCGTTTGGTTAAGAAGTCAACAGATGTGTGCAAACTGCTGCAGTCCGACCTTTGTACACCAACAGTGCTACTTGGGGTTTGTCACCCTGCTGAGTATTTAATGATGGAAAGTTTCAATCGCATTTTTATTTTTACAAGCAGGTTTTCAAGCTCCTGCTCAATGTAGGTTTAGTCCAAGCGTTATAGTTTCACCAGTTGTACAGATAAGATCATGATTAATGTTCATAACAAAGAGGCGGTATGAAGAATAAATTCACATTATTGCTCGTATATGGATTGGCTTCACTGTTTTAATGATTATTTCTCCTTGACGAAACACTAGGTGACTTTTAAGGGTGATGAAGATCAGGCACCAGATGCTGCCAAGCCTTCGGGCAGGCAATTGTGTGGTTATGGCATTTTTACATGTTGCCTTGCTCCAAGTGCAGTGTTTTTGCTCCCAACTTCAAGCAGCTAATGCAGATGATGATCAGTGACTGGATTTATCCCAGGAACCTGTCATCAGGAATCATTGTCACTGACAAAGTGAGTGCAATATCTCAATGCTGTGAGGGATGGCAATTCTGACCACATGACCTGCTCTGCACACTCTGTGAACCTCATGATGCCCGCAAATATAAATCTGTTCCTAACTTTGCGCTGCTTTCGAGACGTGGCTGTGTGGAGTTTCATCGCCACTGAAAAACTTGATCAGGTCTGACAACGGCAAAGAATGGGGATGCGATGGCTCGGTGAATCTCAAGGTGTCAAACAACAACACAATATTTACATCGTTCTTTGTTTGGAAAAATCGCTTTGAACTTGTGGAAGTCACACGACGAAGGAACTATTTTGTTGTTTTCTTTTACAGCTAGCAACAAGCTCTTGCAGACTGAGAGGTCTAACAAAAATAATCTGCTGCACGTGATCAGGCAGTCAAGGTAATAAACAGTGATATCTTGAAAGTGGGAGATTTTGACAGAATTCCTGCAATTCAGAAGGAGGCCATTCGACCCATTGAGTCTGCCCCAACGTTCTGAAAGAGCACCACACCCGGGCCCAGTCCCCCACCCCATCCCCACAACTCCATCTAACATTTGCAGACTAAGGGGCAACTTAGCATGGCCCATCCACCTAACCTGTACATCTTTTGAATGTGGGAGGAAACTGGAGCATCCAGAGGAAACCCAAGCAGACACGGGGAGAATGTGCTAACTCCACACAGACACTCAACCAAGGCCAGAAGTGAACCGGAGTCCTTAGCGCTATGAGGCAGCAGTGCTAACTACTGTGCTTCCGTGCCGCCCTATGCCAGAATGACAGACTCAACATGTTTTTTTAACATCAAGTTCACCTTGATATCCAATCTCTTGGAAATTCAACATGTAGGAAACCTCACGGTGTGCTGAAAATTGTTTGCTTCACTTTAACTAAAGCATCAACTTCATCCAAGGAAATACAGGCCTGACATGAAAAAGACTGAGAAGCGTATAAGCTGTAATAGCATATTACCTTCATCTGTATCTAATTTTTGAGAGTATGAAAGTGTGTGAGATGAGCGCTTGAATCGTTGAGTCAATTGTTGTGCGTGATAATAAATATACTTTTTTCTTTTTAAACACACAAGAAGCTTGCTGCTGAAATTACTCAAATGGGACACTCACTCTGGGGGTAAGAGAATTCACGCCCCTCATATACAAACATGCTGATCATTTTGGGCAGCACGGTAGCATTGTGGATAGCACAATCGCTTCACAGCTCCAGGGTCCCAGGTTCGATTCTGGCTTGGGTCACTGTCTGTGCGGAGTCTGCACATCCTCCCAGTGTGTGCGTGGGTTTCCTCCGGGTACTCCGGTTTCCTCCCACAGTCCAAAGATGTGCAGGTTAGGTGGATTGGCCATGATAAATTGCCCTTAGTGTCCAAAATTGCCCTTAGTGTTGGGTGGGGTTACTGGGTGATGGGGTGGAGGTGTTGACCTTGGGTAGGGTGCTCTTTCCAAGAGCCGGTGCAGACTCGAGGGGCCGAATGTCCTCCTTCTGCACTGTAAATTCTATAATAGTGAGTAAAAGGAAACACTTAAATTCTGTCTGTAACAACGCTCACTAAAATCTAGTTGCATTGGTTTCTGGCACAGGATGTTTCTGTTCCCATCTTCTTTACCCGAACTCTCAAGGTGGAGCAGAGATGCAAGTAGCAAGATAATGAGGACAAATGTTGTGCCAGAATTGTATCTGGTTTAAGTTAAACCTGTGGAAAAGATGGGTAGGTTACCGGCATAACTTGTCAAATCGGCAAGTGGTTGAGATGCAAGGCTTTGAATGCTCACAAAATAATTTTGGAACATTGGCCTTGGCTAATGAATAAAAGCAGTTTTTTTTCCAGTTGTGCAGCTAAGAAAGGATTCTTCGGCAAGATCATCAGCAGGCGGTATTGCACCACCGGTGTGCTGCAAGCATGGTCCTGCAGTCCGACATATTTCACATGCAGGCACTTGATGGAGCTGTCACCAGTGGAAAAGATGGCAACATGAGAGAATATTCTAGACAAACCTCTTGCTCTGAGCCCTGGAGTATGTCCCCATTGGCCAGCAGGTGGAGCAGATCTGATGATATAGGAAGACTTTCCTGATCTTGAGAGGAGACACCTCATTGGCTCTTGGAAGCTGTTCTCCGCTGTAGTCTGTCAACAGTACTTCAATGCTGTGTTCAGTTCTGGTCACCCTATTATAGGGTGGATATTGTTAAACTAGAAAGAGTGCAGAATCCCAGTCCATCACACAAACCTGTACCCGCCTCTACCACTGCCTCTGGAAGCCCATTCCAGATGCTCATCACCCTTTGTGTGAAGAAATTTCCCCTCTTTTGTCTTTCTCCCCTTTCACCTTAAACCTATGTCCTCTAGTTCTAGACTCCTCTACCTGTGGGAAAAGGTGTTGACTATCTACCTTATCTGTGCTCCTCATTATTTTATAGGCCTCTATAAGATCACCCCTAAGCCTCCCACGCTCCAGGGAAAATAAATCCCAGCTATCCAGCCTCTCCTTACAACTCAGACCATCAAGTCCTGGTAGCATCCTTGTAAATCTCTTAGGATGGATGGATGGATTTGTTTATTGTCACGTGCACCAAGGTACAGTGAGAAGTGTTTTTCTGCGAGCAGCTGAAACAGGTCATTTAGTACAAGAAAATAAAATAAAAAGAAAATACATAATAGGCGAACACAAGGTACACAATCATCAGCATTGGGTGAAGCATACAGGAACATAGAACATACAGCACAGAAGGAGGCCATTTGGCCCATCGAGTCTGTACCGGCCCACTTAATCCAGTGTAGTAATAATCAGGTCAGTCCATAAACGGGTCATTTAGGAGTCTGGTAACAGTGGGGAAAGAGCTGTTTTTGAGTCTGTTCGGGAATGTTCTCAGACTTTTGTAACTCCTGCCCAATGGAAGAAGTTGGAAGAGTGAGTAAGACGGATGGGAGGGGTCTTTGATTATGCTGCCTGCTTTCCCCAGGCAGCGGGAGGTGTAGACAGAGTCAATGGATGAGAGGCAGGTGAAATGAATGAAAATCGCTTATTGTCACAAGTAGGCTTCAAATGAAGTTACTGTGAAAAGCCACATTGTGGCACCTGTTCGGGGAGGCTGGAATGGGAATTGAACCAGCGCTGCTGGTCTTGTTCTGCATTAACAAGCCAGCTGTCTTAGTCCAGCTGGGCCAAAGGGTTTGTTTCCATGCAGTAAACATCTATGACTCCATGACTCTATAAAGCCAGTTGTAAAAGCATGCACCGATTGCTCTAAAGGCAGCTCTGAAGATAGAATGGATACATATATTCCTGGTGCCCTTGCCTGCTGCAGGTAATACACCACAAGTGCATCCTCCCACATATTAAACTCTGGATTAGACCAGTTGGGCTAAATAATCTGATTCCGTGGTGTAAATTCTAGGTCAATTCCTTTTCAGATACTGGCAATGAGAATGGTGTTTTGACACTATTGTTACTCCTACCATCTGCCTATGGTTCTCTGCAATGGTTCTCAGTGAACCCATGTGAATTTGATGCACATCCAGCATCCTTCTTTTGAAAGTTCCTGAGAAATCCGAGTGTGTAGACCCAGGGTCGACTTGTGGGCATCCTGCAATCCCAAATGTTGGATTCCACTTTCATCTCTGCCTCTTCTGGAACCTTTAGGATATTGAGCAAATTCACCTCACAACCAACATTACTAAAACAGATCATCTGAACATTTATATAGTTTCTGGACTTGCCATGTCCAATTTAGCTGTCATGTTTACCGCCAGTCTGAATGACTATAAAAGTGCTTCATTGGTTTTGAAGCTCTTTGGGGAATCCTAAGGTTGTCAAAGACATTGTAAAGATGCTACTTATTTCTTTTCCGATTTCCTTTCGTTGGTCCGACACGACCTTCTTTTTCAGAGACTAAGCCATCCACACTTGAAACGTCAGCTCCCTTTTCTCTCCACAGATCTGTGGAGATTTTCTGTGTTAGTTTCAGATTCCAGCATCCGCAGTAATTTGCTTTTAATCTTCTTTTCCACAGAGCTAACATCGGCACATAGGCAGTTAGTCTGATTTTTTAAATTCTCAAGGTGGAGAATACAGAACTTTGGTTCAAAGTTATTTTGTTTAAGTCAAGCAAGATGATCCACTATGGGCAATACACCATGATCATTATTCAGGGGCTGGTTTAGCTCAAGGGGCTGGTTTAGCTCAAGGGGCTGGTTTAGCTCACTCGGCTAAATCGCTGGCTTATAAAGCAGACCAAGCAGGCCAGCAGCACGGTTCGATTCCCGTACCAGCCTCCCCGGACAGGTGCCGGAATGTGGCGACTAGGGGCTTTTTACAGTAACTTCATTGAAGGATACTCGTGACAATAAGCGATTTTCATTTCATTTTTCATTCATTTTCATTTCATTTTCTATTAAGCATAGATAAGTTGTGCTGATTGAACTAAATCAGCCTGTTGTTCTGGATGTTCACTTGATGTTTAATGATTTCTTTTTTTTTATAAATTTAAATTACCCAATTATTTTTTCCAATTAAGGGGCAATTTAGTGTGGCCAATCCACCCACTCTGCACATTTTTGGGTTGTGGGGGTGAAACCCACGCAAACACGGGGAGAATGTGCAAATTCCACACGGACAGTCACCCAGAGCCGGGATCGAACCTGGGGCCTCAGCGCCATGAGGCAGCTGTGCTAACCACTAGGCCACCGTGCTGCCCTGTTTAATGATCTAACCGGTTTCCCTTACTCCGAGTTTTGTTTGAAGAAATACGCATGTAAAGGACATGAATATTCAATTGAGGACATAAAGAAGTACTACGGATAGAGTCCTGTCCTGGCATCTGTTATCAGATAGTTAGATGTTGGACTATACAGGGCGGCACGGTGGCGCAGTGGTTAGCACCGCTGCCTCACAGAGCCGAGGGCCTGGGTTCGATATCGGCCGGGGGGGGCACTGTCCGTCTCCGTGGTTCTCACACCCACAACCCAAAGATGTCCAAAAAAAAGATATTGGGCTATACAGGCACATTCCCTTGGAATGCATACAGAAGAGCAAGAACCAAGAACATCAACCAACCAACTAACATGCCTACCACCACAAGAGACTGGACCAACCAACTAACGTGGGTACCAACACAGGGGACTGTACTTCAAATCAAGTGAAAGCTTTTCAGGCAATAAGAGAAAAACGACTCATTATAATGAATCTGAAAATGGATTAAATGCACCACTTTATACTATAAGGAGGATGCACATGAGAAGGATTCTCTTGGCTTAGACTTTAGTGAATCGTAAAAGGTTACATGGGTCGCATCTGAGGGATGAACATACAGTAATAGCCACAATAATTACCTTCCAGAATTAAAAGAGATGGAATTGCATTACAAATTATTGAATATGGTGATGAATTATGGAGACTCTCAGAAAAGAAGGGACAGACTTTCAAAAGGTTTTAATCATGAAATATATATTCCTGCATTTTAGAATGATATTTCCTGAGAGGCAATGGACTGAAGGAAAAGAATTGTCGTTTTTGTTGCATGGTTCAGGAGGAGCGATCATCTAAGTATTATTTCTCATGCAGATTTGATTTGATCAAGTGGATTTCATTGCATTTGTAAAGCAACTTTGTCATCAGCTGTTTGTAATCCTGTAATTATCTTTAATATTACAACAGCATTTTGTTTAGAGGACATACAATTCAATATCTACAGAATAAAAACCGTTGGTTTTGAGGCTTCACACAACTCTTCAGCAAGAGACTGTGGTTGTTAAAATGTTTTAATGTAAATATACATTTTTTTAAAAGGGATTTCATCTTTAGCCCCACTGACCAGGGTCTTTCAATTTAATAATAATGATAATCTTCATTATTGTCACAAGTAGGCTTACATTAACATTGCAATGAAGTTACTGTGAAAATCCCCAAGTCGCCTGTTCAGGTACACAGAGGGAGAATTCACAATGTCCAATTCACCTAACAAGCATGTCCTTCAGGATTTGTGGGAGGAAACCGGAGCACCCGGAGGAACCCCACGCAGACACAGGGAGAACGTACAGACTCCGCACAGACAGTGACCCAAGCCGGGAATCTAACCTGGGTCCTTGACACTGTAAAGCAACAGTGCTAACCACTGTGCCACCGTGCCACCCCACTGTGCTACTGTGCCAACCCCATTGTGCTACCGTGCCACTTGCTGTGCTACCGTGCCGCACCCGCTGTGCAACCGTGCCACCCCCACTATGCTACCGTGCCGCACCCACTATGCTACCATGCCGCACCCACTGTGCAACTGTGTCACGCCCACCGTGCCGCCCCCACTGTACGACTGTGCCACCCCCACTATGCTACCATGCCACCCCCATTCTGCTACCGTGCCACTCACTGTGCGACCCTACCTCCCCACTGTGCTACCATGCCACCCCACTGTGCTACCATGCCACCCCACTGTGCGACCGTGCCATCCCATGGTATGTGGTGAGTTATTTGACTTCAATCTGAGTAGTGTTAGGAGCAGTGCATTTTGCTTGATAGTCACCTTGATTAGGAAGGGAGTAAGTAGTCAATGTACCCCCGCTCCCGATGATTTCTGTGTCTGTGGCATTGTGTTACAGATGCAGCTGTGATGTCTCCAGAATGGTAACAGCCAGCACTCGGTGCAAAAGCTTGCACAGGAAAAAAATGGATGGCTGGGGAGATGCAGGACGCCCCAGTACCTGTGGATAAATGTTCCAATGGATCGTGAACATCTCTGGAAAGGGAAATGATTGATGACAAAAAAGGGGGCCAAAGAAAAGTAAAACTGGACTGTTAATTGCAGGAAAAAAATCATTTGTAAACTTGTGTTCACCTATTTACAGCCACGCAACAATAATTAGTAAAAGCACAGTGCTGACAATGGGAAATACGTTTCTGAAACACTGTCATGGTGCCCCTTTAACATTTGTAGAAATTATGTGCAGAAGCAGATTTCGTATCGATTAAGGTAATGAGCTTGACGGTAACAGTAACCTCCCTTCTTTTCATAGATATCATAGATATCATAGAATTTACAGTGCAGAAGGAGGCCATTCGGCCCATCGAGTCTGCACCGGTTCTTGGAAAGAGCACCCTACCCAAGGTCAACACCTCCACCTTATCCCCATAACCTAGTAACCCCACCCAACACTAAGGGCAATTTTGGACACTAAGGACAATTTATCATGGCCAATCCACCTAACCTGCACATCTTTGGACTGTGGGAGGAAACCGGAGTACCCGGAGGAAACCCACGCACACACGGGGAGGATGTGCAGACTCCACACAGACAGTGACCCAAGCCGGAATCGAATCTGGGACCCTGGAGCTGTGAAGCAATTGTGCTGTCCACAAGGCTACTGTGTTGCCCCCAAATCCATTTTGACAAATCCATTCATGCCTTGCTATAGCACAAGTTAAGAATGAGAAACCTAAGAATAGGAGGAGACCATTTTGGTCCTCGAACCTGTTTTGCCATTCAACGATACCGTGGCTGATCTGTGATCTCACTCCATAAGCTCACGCATAGCCCCGAAAAACATTGGCCAACAAAACTCTATCAAACTCAGTTTTAAGATTAACAATTGATCTCATATTAATTCTTTTTTGTTTGAATTCTAAATCCTACCACCATTTGCACGAGAAGTGTTTCCAAATTTCACTTCTGAAAGCTCTGGCTCGAATTGTACTGTTTAGACGATGCCTCCCACGCTAGTTGGGATCAGCTTGGTTTCAATCAGTCAAAGGCAACTGTCTGTCAATTGGAGGTCAACCTGCTTCCAACCTGCCAGGGCAGCCACATTCGCAGCTGGGTTTCAATGACCCCAAAACATTGTTATTAACCGGCCCGGTTACTATCTTTCCAGGCTGGGCTTGTCCACTCTCAGCTGGCAGAATCAGTTGCTCCCTGTTGTGTTATGTAATTTGGAATAACACAAGCTGCCACTTGATGCTGTTTTGAGTAAATGATGCTCCAGACTTTGAAGTGAGTTCAATGTGTTTTATTGAACTATGAGCACAGTTCTCAATGAGTTCGACTCTCTGCTAATCTAAATGTAGTAACTCAGTCTGACTGAACCAGCCTTGCTCTAAGCCATGTGCTGGGGTGTGATGCTGAGTATACACCCTGTCTCACTCTGTAGATGTTGGCCTGTGGAAAGAGGTGGGGTGTGAGCGCCTCATCCCTTCTATAGTGAGATACCACCCCTGAGTGTCCTGACTGCTCATTGGTCGTGTCCTATTCTATGTGTTCATTAGCTGCTTGTTTGCATATCATGACAGCTACCCGATCTGTTCCCCATTGCAATGTTCCCCATTGTAATAATCGGATAATTTATATTACAAGAACACTTGCAGCTAAAGCTATAAACGATTTATTAACATTAAATGTGGGTAAAATATATACAAAACAACAGACGAATAACAGTATGAACATGCACAAACCATCATCTCTCCCAGCTCCCTCGTCAGTCTGGGGTCACCTGACTATAACATTCACTTATATACTAATGAGATTCCTAGTGGTCAGTCGGTGAATTACAGCACAACCATGACATAATTACACCCTTAATCTCTTGGAATCTGCAATTAAATCACCCCTCTCCTTCTAAATTCCAGGGACTACAACCTTAGTTCCTTCACCTCTCCGATTAGGTTAACGCTTGGGGCCCAGGTAGCTGTCGAGTAAATCTACGCTGCATTCCCTCCAAGGCTAATATATTCTTTTTAAGGGTGCACAAGACTTGCTGTAACCAGAGTTTTGTACAACTGAAGGATGATTTCTAACATTTGTATTTTATTCCGCGAGATATAAATAACAACATTTCATTGGCCTTTCTGATTATTTTCTGCATCTGTTCATGCCATTTTAATGATCTGTTTACCTGGATCTCTTTGGATCTCCACAGTTTCCAGGTTTTCACAATTTAGAAAGTATTCCGTTCCATCCTCTTTAGTTCCAAGGTGGTTGAACCCACAGTTACCCACTTTGAAATCATTTTGCACAGTTATTTCCCATCACTTTCAATACTGCCTCCAACTTTCTCATTTCCAATATCACATATTCTTAATACTTCCCTCGGCAAGTCTGGCCAATTAATTGTATCTCATTATGATTCGGATTGGTGCTGTCATAATAATAATCGCTTATTGTCACAAGTAGGCTTTAATGAAGTTACTTTGAAAAGCCCCTAGTCGCGACATTCCAGCACCTGTTCAGGGAGGCTGGTACAGGAATTGAACCCACACTGCTGCCTTGTTCTGCATTACAAGCCAGATGTTTAGTCCAGTGCGCTAAACAAGCCCCTTATTAAAATAGTTGATAAAAGCTAATGGCAAATCACTTGCAACAAGGGAAACTTCTATGGATGTTGGTGGTTCACCATATATGTAAAATATTCTTCAGGTTAATCTTGGAGCTGCTGTCAAATTATGGGTCACAACTGCTTACTGTTATAATTTTCTTCATATTTGCAGTCAATTAAAAGACTCTTGAAATGGTCTGGATTGCTCAGTCAGACATAAGTTTAAACAATCTACCTTTCACCTCACGAGCATGTGTTATTTGCGTAATGTAATGTATCCTTTCCTGATTGTATTTCAGCTGTTTGTATGATTTGGTAGGCTGGTGGAATCTTGGTTTTCTATGGAAAAACATATTATAGTTTTGCGAGTCTTCAAAGCTTAGAGGAGGATCCCAGCCAAAATGTTTCAATGACTACTCAATAATGACCATAGCCGGGTAAAATAATTCTGAAATAAAAACAGAAAATGCTGGGTAAACTCAACAGGTCTGGCAGCGTCCGCGGAAGAAGTAGTAGAGTTAACGGCTTTGAGTCCGTGTGACACTTCTTCAAAGGTGAAGAGGGATAGAAATGTGATAGATTATGTAGCTGGAGAGGAAGGTGGAGAAAGTGGGACAGAATAGCTCAAGGATAGGTCAGAGCTAAGGAGGGTTTGACAAATATAATAATCTTTATTAGTGTCACAAGTAGGCTTACATTAACACTGCAATGAAGTTACTGTGAAAATCCCCTAGTCGCCACATTCCGGCGCCTGTTCAGAGGGAGAATTCAGAATGTCCAATTCACCTATACAAAGGGAGTGTTAATGGTAGCGGAAAGACTAACGAAGGTGCTGATAGTGGCATAAAGGTAAAATATCAGAATGCATTAATAGAATCTATAGATTCCTACAGTGCAGAGGAGGCCATTTAGCCCATCGAGTCTTCACAACCCTCTGAAAGAGCACTCCACCGAAACCCACGCCCCCAAACTAACCCCATCTAACCATTTCACACTGAGGGGCAATTTAGCGTGGCCAATCCACCTAATCTGCACAGTTGTGCACTGCGGGAGGAATCCGGAGCACCTGGAGGAAACCCACGCAGACGCAGGGGAAAAGGGCAAACTCCAAACAACCAGTCAACCAAGGCCAGAATTGAATCTGGGTTCCTGGTTCTGTGAGGCAGCAGTGCTAACCACTGTGTTATTGTGCTACCAAATGTCAGTGCTCATTGAAAACAAACCTAAAGAGGAAGTGACAGATGGCCTTATGAGGGAAATGGGGGGGGGGGGGGGGGGGTGGGGGGGAGTTTGTGTTTGGTCAAACAACAATAAAGGAGTCAAGTTGGGGGAAGACGTTCATAGTCTAAAGTTGTTGAATTCAATGTTGAGTCCAGAAGGTTGTAACATGCCTAATCTGATGATCAGGTGCTGCTCCTCCAGTTTGTGGCTTCACTGGAGGGATATTGCAGCAGAACGAGGATGGACATGTAAACATAAGAACAACATGGGGGCATGGGCTGAGGTGAGTTGAAATGGCAAGTCACCTGCAGCTTGGGGGTCCTGCTTACAAACTGAGTGAAGGTTTTCCCTAAAGCGATTACAAAGTCTGCATTTAGTCTCCCCAATGTAGAGGAGACCGCATTGAGAGCAGCGAATAAAGTGGACCAAATTGGTAGAGGTGCAAGTGAAATGTTGCTTCATCTGAAAGGAGTGTTTGGACCCTTGGACAGTGAGGAAGGAGGAGGCAAAGGGCCAAGTATTTGACCTTCCGCAATCGCACGGGAAGGTACTATGGGAAGGGGGTGAAGGATTGGGGGCAATGATGGAGTGGATCTGAGTGCCATGAAGGGAGGGAGTGGTCCCTGAAGAATGCTGATGTAGGGAGCGGGGGGGCGGTCACACACAAGGGGAAGATGTGTTTCTTGGCGTCAGCTGGAGTTGGCGGAAATGGTGAAGGTTGGTCCTTTGAATGCAGAGGCTGATGGGGTGAAGAGTAAGGGTGACCCTGTCGTGGTCCTGGGAGAGAGAGAAAGGGGTGATGGCAGAAGTGCGCAAGATGGGTTGGCCACGGTTGGGTGGTCTGTCAAGCACAGAGCGTGGCAGGTGCCTTTGAGGAAAAAGGAAGACATGTCTGAAGCGCTGTTTTCAAAGGTGGAATCATCAGAACAGATGGAATGGAGGTAGAGAAACTGGGAGAATAGGATGGACCCCTACAGGGAGCCGGGTGTGAGGAGCTGTAGTTGAGGGCGCTGTGGGGACTTTTTAATGAAATCGGTGTTGAGTCCATCACCAGAAATTGAGACAGAAAGGTCAATGAAGGGAAGTATCAGAGATGGTCCATGTGAAGGTGACAGAGGGATGAAAATTGGAAGGAAAATTGATAAAATTTCCAGTTCCAGACAATAGTCATCGATGTAATGGAAAAAGAGTTGTAGGAGAGGGCCTGACCAGGACTGGAACAAGGAACATTCCACATCCCGATTGGTTGATTGATTGATATTTATTGTCACATGTACAGAAGTACAGTGAAAGTATTTTTCTGCGGCCAAGGGAACGTACACAGTACGTACATAGTAGACAAAAGAATAATCGACAGAGAACATTGACAAGGTACATCAACAAATAGTGATTGGTTACGGTACGGAACAAGGCCCGCACAAAAAAAAAAGGCATAATTGCAGCCCATTCAGGTAGACATAGCCATAGCCACACCTGTTATTTGCAGGAATTGAGACTGGTTAAAGGTGAAATTATTGAGTGAGAGAACACGTTCAGCCAGGCAGAAGAGGGTAGTGGTGGACGGGAATTGATTAAGCCTCTACTCAAGGAAGAAGTGGAGAGCCCTCAGAGCCTCCCGGTGGGTATAGCGAGATTGGACATCCATAACGAAGTTACGGCAGTTAGAGCCAAGAAACTGGAAATTGTTCACATGAAGTGGAGCATTTAGGAATGGCAAATATAGGTGGGAAGAAACTGTACCGGGGAGAAAGGATGGAGTCAGGATAGGAAGAAATGAGTTCATGGGGACAGGAACAGGCTGATATGATGGGTGTACCAGGGAAGCCCTGTTTGTGGATCTTGGGAAGGAGGTAAAAGCAGACTTTGGGGACTATGAAGTTGGAGGTTGTGGAGGGAAGATCTCCAGATTGTTACATCCGCAATTACCAATAAGTTTACAATACCAGCACAAAATGGCCTGTTTGGAACCTCCGTACCTGCGAGTGAGTTTTACAACACAAACGATGCCCACAGTTTACTCCAAAACATAAACTTTGCTGACCTATCCTGATGTTTTACTGCAGTGCTCAGTCAACTGCTTATCTTAGCTTGACCCTGAGCTCAAGCCAACAATTCATAACCCTATCGCTCGGAGATCATTCTTCAACTTATTTTATCCTAAGCCAAAGGTCACTTTCCTTCAGCTGATCATGGGCTGACCGCCTGGCTGGTCAACTTCTTGGCCTATTCGTATTCTCTACGAGCTCGTTTTTTTTTACTGCAGCCATTTTCAAAACTTATATATGCAACTTGGCCAAGCCCGGGTGATCCATCCTGATATGCCACATTTATTCACCACAAATGTGTTAGTTGTTGGTTTGTCCTTTCAGGCTGCTGGTTAACCTCTCAACATTTCTTGCTTATTTTCTGCTATGTACTACTGAATTCGGACTTCTGATAAGCTTTTTCTTGCTGGCGTTGGACTTCTTATGGCTGGTGTCAAAACAGTTTTACTGTAGTTATGGCTGGCCAGGTGGGACTGCATTTTAGGTTGGATGTTGAGAGAAGCAGCCATGTTGATAGGAGGGAGCGAGAGCAACTGAGAGAAGAGGGAACTGCACAGGGCACGGTACCCACATCTGACCATCAGCGAGCACTTCTCCCACACAACGTTTACAATGGAACAGTGTCTCCGTTGTCTTTGCTTCACAAATACGGCCCTCACTGAACTGTCACCTACTGTAGCCGCAATCTGAAACTCAAACCAGGGCATGAGCATCATTGCCTATGGCTGTCAACATCACCTTGACTTGTCCCCATTATGAATTAGGCTTCTTTCAGGCTGCAATAGGTGACCTCAGTGACATTTCACAGTTTATAGAGCAGGAGACCGTTATCTTTGACACTCTATGTGCTGGGTGAATGTGGTAGTCACCGCTGTTGTATTGTGTATACTGCATACGAGGGTATTACGGTAAAGCCCCTGTACTACAGGTACAGGGATGGATCCCTGCCTACTGGCTCCGCCCAGTAGGCGGAGTATAAATGTGTGGTATCTCCGAGCTGTAGCCATTTTGGCAGAAGCTGCGGGAGGCTCCACATCACTGTGTAATAAAGCCTCGATTACTCTCTACTCTCGTCTTGTCGTAATTTATAGTGCATCAATTTATTATGCAGAGATTTTAAAACGATGGATCACCGCATAAAGCCTGATCACCTGCAGCTGCACCCTCAAGCAGACAACCCCAAGTCGGCCAAAGCTAGCCTGCTTCGAGGCACACATCGGATCTGCGACTGAACCACCCTCAGAGGCACAGAAGCTCCAAATCCTCTACACGCGGCTAAGCTCAGACATCTTCCCCCTCATCCGGGACGTGCCGACATACGCTGAGGCCATGGCTCTACTGAAGGAGAACTACACGCAGCTGACCAACAAAATCTACGCCAGGCACCTCCTCTCCACGCGGCATCAACTCCCCGGTGAGTCAGTGGAGGATTTCTGGCGTGCCCTGCAACTCCTAGTGAGAGACTGCGACTGCCAGGCAGTTTCAGCCACTGAACATTCTGACCTGCTACTTAGGGACGCGTTCGTTACAGGCATAGAGTCGGCCTACATCCGCCAGCGACTCTTAGAAGGGGCTACCCTCGGCCTCGTGGTGACCAAGAAACTAGCGCTCTTGCTCACAGTCGCCTCACGCAATATACAGGTGTATGCACCCGACCGCACGGCCCACCCCTCCTGGACATCGTGGACCCCGCCAGCAAACACCCTACTGTGCACCCCACCAGCGACCTCGCAGAGCAACCCCAGGCCTGCGCCACGTAGCAGCCACACAACCCCGGGGGACCCAAGTGCTGCTTCTGCTGGCAGTCAAAACACCCCCGATAATGCTGCCCGATACGGAACGCGTTCTGTAAGGCCTGCGGTAGGAAAGGACATTTTGCTGCTGTGTGCCAGGCCCGCTAGGTCGCCGCTGTTGCCCCAGGTCCCCCCATGTGCGACCCGCGGGCGCCGCCAACTTCCTTGCCTCAGACCTTGTGCGGTCAGTGGGCGCCGTCGTCTTCATTGCCTCAGACCACGTGCGGCCCGTGGGCGTTGCCATCTTGCCTGCTTCAGGACACGTGAGGCCCGTGGGTGCCGCCATCTTCCCCACCTCAGTATCCCTGCTCATCGGACACCTCATCAGGCCGCTCAACGCCTGCAACCGCCACCGACCAGCCACGTCTGGCCTCCGTCCCGATCGACCAGACACAACCGCACAACCTCGCTACCCCGTCGACGACAGTGAAGGTCGACGGGCACAAGGTTTCCTGCCTTCTGGAATCCGGGAACACTGAGAGCTTCATCCACCCTGATACAGTAAGGCGCTGCCCACCAACCAGAGAATCTCCCTGGCCTCCAGTTCCCACTCCGTGGCGATCCGGGGGTACTGCTCCGCCACCCTCACCATTCAGGACATAGAGTTCAGTGGCTTCCGGCTCTATGTCCTCCCCAACCTCTGCGCTGCCTTGCTACTCGGCCTGGACTTCCACTGCAACCTCCAGAGCCTAACCCTGAAATTTGGCGGGCCCCTACCACCCCTTACTGTATGCGGCCTGACGACCCTTAAGGTCGACTCACCTTCCTTGTTTGCGAACCTCACCCTGGATTGCAAACCCATTGCAACCAGTAGCAGACGGTACAGTGCCCAGAACAGGACCTTCATCAGGTCTGAAGTCCAGCGGCTGCTGCGGGAAGGTATTATCGAGGCCAGCAACAGGCCCTGGAGAGCCCAAGTGGTAGTGGTGAAAACTGAGGAGAAAAACAGGATGGTTGTTGACTACAGTCAGACCATCAATCGGTACACGCAGCTCAACGCGAACCCCCTCCCCCGCATATCTGATATGGTCAATCAGATTGTACAGTACCGGGTCTTCTCGACAGTGGACCTGAAATCTGCCTACCACCAGCTCCCCGTTCGCAAGGCAAACCGCCAGTACACCGCATTTGAAGTGGATGGCCGCCTTTAACATTTCCTTAGGGTTCCCTTCGGCGTCACTAACGGGGTCTCGGTATTTCAACGGGAGATGGACCAAATGGTTGACTGGTACGGACTGCGGGCTACTTTCCCATACCTGGATAATGTCACCATCTGCGGCCACGACCAGCAGGACCACGACGCTAACCTTTCCAAATTCCTCCACACCACCAAACTCCTCAACCTAACCTACAACAAGGAGAAGTGCGTGTTCAGCACGGACCGATTAGCCATCCTCGGCTATGTCGTCCAGAACGGAGTTCTAGTGCCCGACCCCGACCGCATGCACCCCCTCATGGAACTCTCCCTCCCCCACTGCCCCAAGGCCCTCAAACGATGCCTGGGGTTCTTTTCGTACTACGCCCAGTGGGTCCCTAACTATGCTGACAAGGCCCGTCTACTCATTCACTCCACCGTTTTCCCACTGACGGCCAAGGCCACCCGGCCTTCAACCGTATCAAGGCCGACATCGCCAAGGCCGCGATGCACGGGGTCAACGAGCTGCTCCCCTTCCAAGTCAAGAGCAATGCATCAGACGTCGCTCTGGCCGCCACCCTCCAGGCAGGCAGGACCGTGGCATTCTTTTCCCGCACCCTCATGCTTCAGAAATTCAGCACTCCTCTGTCGAAAAGGAGGCCCAAGGCATTGCAGAAGCTGTGCTGCATTGGTGGCATTACCTGGCCGGCAGGAGATTCACTCTCCCCACTGACCAACGGTCGGATGCCTTCATGTTTAACAACACACAGAGGGGTAAGATCAAAAATGGTAAAATATTGTGGTAGAGGATCGAGCTCTCCACGTACAATTACAAGATTTTGTATCGCCCCGGTAAGCTCCACGAGCCTCCCGGTGCCCTATCCCGAGGTACATGTGCCAGCGCACAAGTGGACCGACTCCACACCCTGCACAACGAACTCTGTCACCCAGGGGTCACCCAGTTCTTTCACTTCATAAAGGCCCGCAACCTACCCTACTCCATCGAGGAAGTCAGGGCTATCACCAGAGACTGCCAGGTCTGCGCGGAGTGTCAACCGCACTTCTACCGGCCAGACCGTGCATGCCTGGTGAAGGCCTCCCGCCCCTTTGAACGCCTCAGCGTGGACTTCAAAGGGCCCCTCCCCTCCATTGACCGCAACACGTACTTCCTCAATATGGTCGACAAGTACTCGAGATTCCCGTTCGCCATCCCATGCCCCGACATGACGTCTGCCACCGTCATCAAAGCCCGCAACACCATCTTCGCTCTGTTCAGTTTCCCCGCCTACATCCACAGCGACCGGACATCCTCATTTATGAGCGATGAGCTGCGGCAGTACCTGCTCAACCGGGGCATTGCCTCGAGCAGGACACCCAGCTACAACCCCCGAGGAAACGGACAGGTGGAGCGGGAGAATGGGGCGGTCTGGAAGGCTTCTAGCTGGCCCTATGGTCCAGAAATCTCCCAGCCTCCCACTGGCAGGAGGTCCTCCCCGACGCCCTTTACTCCATTCAGTCACTCCTGTGCACTGCGACTAACGAAACTCCCCATGAACGTCTCTTTGCCTTCCCTAGGAAGTCCACCTCCGGGGTTTCGCTCCCAACATGGCTGGCAGCTCCAGGACCCATTCTCCTCCACAAGCACGTGCGGCTCCACAAGGCGGACCCGTTGGTTAAGAGGGTACAGCTACTCTACGCGACGGCCGTCAAGACACAGTCTCCCTCAGGGACCTGGCAGCAGCTGGGTCCCCACACACCCCACCCCCCTCTGCCCCAGCGCCACTCCCTCCCCCGGCGCACCCCACCTCAGCCCCCGCTCCAGGATGATCCGCCCTCCCCTTGGTCTCACCCATGGATGAAGATGAGGTCGACACACTCCCGGAGTCCCCGACGACCGAACCGATGCTTGAATCAACACCACAACTTCGTCGCTCGCAACGACAGACCAAGGCGCCCCACCATCTAAATTTGTCATCTCTTTCTTAATATTTAAACGACCTGTATTTTTTTTTAAAAAAACAACCTGAAGGTAAATAGTTTTCCACCACCCCCGCTGGACTCTTTCTTAACAGGGGGTGAATGTGGTAGTCACTGTGGCGATATGCATCACTGTAAATACACAAGGGGTTAATGTAAATACACGTAGACTAGCTAGACACTAGAGGGAGCACCAGAGACATGACACACAGACGCTCAACCAATAGGTCAATAAGATAGGACACGACCAATGGGCATTCACGATACACACAGAGGTGACACTACCACAGGGGGGCATTACACCAACCCATATATAAAGGACACAGCACACATGATCTTCCTCTTTCCAGTGGAGACACTCAGTGAGTACAGACACAGGGTTGATTCAACATCACACCCACCACGTGGATTGTAGCAGACTGGTTCGTCAGTCTGAGTAGCTATAGCAGGATTAACAGTAGTGGCGAATCCGAATAGGAGAATTGTAAATAGTTTAATAAAAGTGTTGAAGTTATCTCCACGTCTGAACCTTCCTTTGTCAGAGTGAACATCAAGAAAGCAGCTTATGCTATGCCAAGAGCATAACAAGACATTCACCACTGTTGTATTAAATAATGCATACGAGGGTATTATGGTAAGGCTCCTTGAGTAGAGGCTTAATCAATTCCCGTCCACCACTACCCTCCTCTGCCTGGCTGAACGTGTTCTCTCCCTCAATAATTTCACCTTTAACCAGTCTCAATTCCTGCAAATAACAGGTGTGGTACGGGGGTAGATCCCTGCCTGCTGGCTCCGCCCAGTAGGCGGAGTATAAATGTGTGGGCTCTCCGAGCTGCAACCATTTCGGCAGCAGCTGCGGGAGGCTCCACATCTCTGCATAATAAAGCCTCGATTACTCTCCACTCTTGTCTCGTCGTAATTGATAGTGCATCAGTGAACACCTAGATCCCTTTCCCCATGGGTAGAGCATAATAAGAGGGCATTAGTATTCATTCGTATTGCAGGCCATCCCAGGATGCAGAGTGCAACTTATTGCCCCCATTGGCCTCCAGACTCCCAATCACCATCACCCAATCAGCACTCTTTCAGCTGCTGCAGTGGATTCCAGCCACCTATCTCGACCTTCATGCGGCTTTTTCCTGTAAGTAAGAAGCGAATTGCGTTAGTGACATTTTTTTCAGCGGCAGGTACTTGTGGATGATTGTCCTGCTCTGCCCCCTGAAGAGACGGCGTGAAGAACATCCCCGCCAATACCAGCTGCCCCGCCACCATTTAATGTTCAACGGAGCATTGAGTGGTTGAGGGTGAGACTTCTGACCCCACCTGGGAAGCGAGCAGCTGGCCAGGCAGGCACTCAGAAGCTTCGTAGACCCAGCAGTGCCCGGTTTGAGCAGCGACCACTGTTGGGATTACAACTGGTTCCCGAAGAAGAGGCTGGATTGAAGGTAAATCCACGATTTCGGCTGGTAAGCCCTGGGGAAGAGAGTGAGGGGGTTTGGGAGGCCTGGAGTGGAGGGTTAAAGAGGCATAAGACATTGGCGGTCGCCTGTGATGGGAAAAGGGGACCCACAAGCAAAGAGCCCCCTCTTTCCCGATACCAGCCCTCACAACTAAAGCTGCTGGGCTACCGGCTTGACATGGTCACCCCCATCACAGCTAAACTAACAGCGGACGGGAAAGTGGCCATTAATTGGCTCCTTAAAGGGGCTCAACAGGCCCAAGTGTGGCCCACCCAACACGCCCATCGGCCCCTGCAAAAAGGAGACAGGTTGAGGCAGGCAGGCCAAGTGCTGCATTTTCTGGGCCCCCCACCTCCTGTAAACGCCCGATGGCAGGGGAGCATAGAAATCTACCATAGGTGTTCAGAGAATGTGCCTGTCAGAATAACATAGTGTGGTAAGAAACAGCTTGCACCTTTCTCTGACATGATCAAATTGCACAGTCCCATTTCCTCAATAACTGGGCTGCTTTGGTCTCAAATTCTCCCATCCTTTAATTCTCCATCTCTCTCACTGAATCCCTATTCCCTCTCAGTCGCTCCATCTTTCTTCCCAGATCCACTATTTTCTATTTTCACCATTGGCCCCCATTTCCCAATTACCATCTTTTCTCCAGATCTCCATTCCCTCGCCTCCTTCTCCTTTCCCTTCTCGTGAGCCCAGCCGGTTCCCCCCACCCACCCCCTAATTCACACCCCCCCCCCCCCTCCGTGACGCCAGGGCCCTCACGTCTTCAGAGACCCCATGGGTATCGGCATTCATGATCACTAACTCTCTAACACTTTGCCCACTGCGTTCCACATGCTCACGGCTTCCTGCACACGAGCCCGGATGGTATCACTGGGCACGAGGCTTTAGCAGCAGTCCCCATGAAGAGGGGGGAGGGTTGCACTGTGGCAAGAAGTTTCAGTGACTGGTCTCCACGCTGCTGGATGCACCGCTCAAGAGAGGCAGTCTCGATTCTGGGAAACACAGGGCCAATGCAATTGGTGAAAGACCAATCTTTCGCGTCTGATGATAATGCATTGACTTTGATTCGCCTGAAAACAGCTCGATGTTTCTGGCAGAGATTGACGCACGTACACATGCAAGACCGCAGCTTGATAAGGACCAGAATTCAGATGGGCAAGGAGGTCTGCGAGGAAAACTGAGGGAAGGAAGTAATGAGATTCTTTGTAATGGTGGCTGAAATCCACTCTCTCCAGCAAAAGATATTGACAATTATTCTGAAAAATTACAGTTCCAGCACCTCCACCAACAATGAGAAATAATGCCAGTTAACACCAGGTCGTTCAAGGTTAGCAAACTTCATAAAAATGTCCCATATTTTAAAAAACTATTCTTCATACAATCCAAGGAAAAATACGATGGCCGGAGTGACAAATTTAAAACATCAATTTTGGTGTCAGGGCTACTGATATGTGAAACATGTTAAGTCAACCATGCTACTTTCTTATGATTTTTATTATTTGGCTCTGGTGCCTAATTTCTCTGAGTAATTTTGTATCATCCCTACTATTGCCAACACGTCTTTTTGCTCTCTTGTCTGTTTGGTGCCAGCTGGCTATTTCAACGCAATTATTAGTCAGGAGAAATTGCTGAGAGGTGTTGCATGGTTTTCCTGTACAAAACCTGGAGTTGGCATTCGTAAGGATTAACACAAAGTGGATAGTCAGTAAAACCTGAAGGAAACGGTGATATTCAAAATTATTTCCTGGTGAGATCCTGCACTCTTATCGTATTCTTAGTGAAATCAAAGATCCTGACATAATGTTACCACGCTGCTATTACTCCTTGTCTGGCTTCCTCTGCCCCCCCCCCCCCCACCCCCCACCCCCCTCCCCTGTTCAACTTCATCTTATACATCCTCACTTCACTCGTTGCAATGTGTAGGATTCTCAGCAGCCAGTCATCAAGCTGAATTAATGTGCTTTAAAACTAAGTTCCATGACACCTCATATTCTCTTGGCAACTGCTGCAGTTATAGGTTGATGTTGAGAGGCTCAATTCATTAGATAAGTAGCCAGAGCCACATGATGGACATTAGGCAAAGTGAGTGCTGTTACTGATAAAATTACCGAGGCTGGCTCCTCATGTGGTGTCATCACTCTTTTCAGAACTTTCTTTACGTTTTCAGACTTTTCAATCCATCAAGTCACTGGAAAAGAACATGCTTGCATTTCATAACTAAAAATGATCGATTATTGACTCCATTTAACTCCATAAAACTGTGAACTTATTCTGTTTAAAATGACTACTTTACACATACATAATACCATTCTGACTCTCTGTGTTAATCAGATTTGCAATGTATTTCCACCTACCTTATTCCATGCTGCCCCCTGATGATATCATCTGTAGATGTAGGGTCAGATTCCACGCGTATGCTGACAGCAGCCAGCATCCACTCTCCGCCACTCTGCTCTGCCACATGCCTGCCTCTGAGCTGGCAGGTTGCCTGTGATGAAGTGGAATTTCCTTCAACTGAACATTAGGAAGACTGAAGCCATTGTTTTCAGTCTTTGACATTTCGAATGAGTTAATGCCTGTGTAATTACCGTGCGCACAGGGGTGTAGTATGAGGCTGTTAAGCGTCTGTATGTACACTCGGCTGAGGAGAAGTTCTATGCTTCTTTATGCCCCTTGCTTTTGTTTTAACAGTCTTGGGGGAGGAAGAATGATTTACAGATTTGTCAATGATTTAAAGTTTGACCGGGTATGGCGTCTGCTTTGCAGCATTCTGGATTTGTGCTATTGTGGCAGCTGTGTTTGGTACAAGAAAACATGCAGACAGTAAATAGTTTATAATAATAATAACAATAATCTTTATTATTGTCACAAGTAGGCGTACATTAACACTACAATGAAGTGTGAAACTCCCCTAGTTGCTGCACTCTGGTGCCTGCTGGGGTACACTGAAGGAGAATTCAGAATGTCCAATTCACCTAACAGGCACGTCTTTCGGGACTTGTGGGAGGAAACCGGAGCACCCGGAGGAAATCCACGCAGACAAGGGGAGAAGATGCAGACTCCACACAGGCAGTGACCCAAGCAGGAATTGAACCTGGGACCCTGGCGCTGTGAAGCAACAGTGCTAACCACTGTGCTACCGTGCTTCCCAAATTGATTGGGTTGTTTGGAGCAACGTACATGGATCTGTCTGTGCCTGTAATTAAAATATAACACTGCTGGCTGCTGCTAGGAAATGGTCATATGAGTTATGTGACACAGTCAGATACGAGAGAATGCATTTGCACGTATGTAGGACTTGAGCACATCTCCCGTGTTCCCAGAAATGCTTGCATTTCTTTGGAATGCAATCCCTCTTATGAGACGAGGGCAGATCAAAATCTTGAAGTTGATTTATTTCTCAGACACAAGCAAGCGCTCAGAGCAATAGTTATGCTCAGACTCACTTACTTCGATCAGTACATATGACTCCATGTAATACTATCCAAAAAGTACATCTTAAGTTACCCCGCATTAGTGGATCATTTATCGCGTGACTATACTTTCATACGGCCTGATAGTTCAAAATCACAAGTGTCTTCTCTTCAACAATCTATCTGTCAGTTTCATCAATAGGCCTATTTCCCGTGTGGCATTTTAAAGTCTTATTTTTCAATACTACTCCTCTTTATTTTGCACAGTGCTGCACGCTGAACAGTTGGCAGGAAACCAGCTCTCAATTTGTTTCTACCACTCTTCAGTACACCTCTTCAATCTCAACAGGAATGAACCAGACTGACTTTTCAGAATGGTTTAGACACAAATGCATATTCAACAAGGTTTGCTTCAACATTTTGCTTCAGACTCATTTGTTGCTTCTCCTGCCTTAAGTAACATCTTTGGAACTCAATACTTCAGCAGATCGAACATGTACAAAAATGTCTTTCACCTGTTACAGATTTCAAGCACCTCACATGATGCTGGAACAGTATTTTTGAAAAAGGTAGTTGTTGACAGCTCTTTGTGTCTAGAAAGATACAAACAGAAAAAGGTGAAGGTCCTCGACCAGTTGTAAGTTTATTCTTGCATGAATGCTGCCTTAATATGCAAGGAGCAAGCTGTGATTTGAAGCTCCCAGAGGAATTTCACGGTCCTTCATTCAGTATTTCATGTCACATTCTGCTGTCGTTCAGACTTCAGGTGATACCTGGACATCAATTCTCAAATGCTGTATTGATTTGGAGAGCTCATCATTGCATATACTTTCTGGTATTGGAACTGGGGCAGCACGGGAGCACCGTGGTTAGCACTGTTGCTTCACAGCTCCAGGGTCCCAGGTTCGATTCCCGGCTTGGGTCACTGTCAATGCGGAGTCTGCACATTCTCCCTGTGTCGGAGTGGTTTCCTCTGGGGAATCCGGTTTCCTCCCACAAGTCCCAAAAGACGTGCTGTTAGGTGAATTGGATATTCTGAATTCAGGTGAATGTTTTTTTTAAAATTTAGATTACCCAATTATTTTTTCCAATTAAGGGGCAATTTAGCATGGCCAATACACCTACTCTGCACATTTTTGGGTTGTGGGGGCGAAACCCACGTAGACACGGGGAGAATGTGCAAACTCCACACAGACAGTGACCCAGAGCCGGGATCGAACCTGGGAACTCAGCGCAGTGAGGCGGTTGTGCTAACCACTAGGCCACCGTGCTGCCCTCTCAGGTGAATGTTTTAACTGAATGCAGTTAAACTTAACTTGCAGTCTGGACAATGTAAGTCTATACAGATATGTTTTTACATTTCTTTATGTACACACACCACCAGCTAAGATAAAAGTTATGGCTAAATCAAAATGAGTTTGACACTGACAAATCTTTTCAATCACAATGACTTGCCTGGGCTAATCCCATAATTAAACAAAAAAACAAAGATTGTCAGAAAAGCTTGCTGAAGGGTGACGCCGTAAATGATATAACAATATATTGACCAGGATATACTCCTATGTGTGTCCAGAGAATTGAGCAATTAGCTAAGGGTCGTAAAACATTTCACAAAGTTAAACGCAACAAAAATTGGACTACAAAATATTTTATCTTGAAGGGTCATAAAGTGCAGAAAAGAATCCACACCAAGCCAAACAGGTTGGGTCACAGGAAAGAGGTTTAATGCAACAGAACAAGAGTACAGATCAAACTCATTTTGATTTAGCCTTAATTTTCATCTTAGCTGGTGTAGAGAAAAAAATGTAAAAACATAATCGGTATAGACTTACATTGGCTAGACTGAAAGATGGAGTGTAGCATTAAGTTAAAGCATTCACTTTAGGTAAAAGAACAACTAAAACATGTTTGCATCATTCTCTACTTCCTTTCTTACTCACCATGGCTCTCCTACAGGAGGCAGGTCACACTTCATGGCTCTCCGGCTGTGATGATACAACCACTGTATATATGTGTGCTTGCAGTAGGGGGATGTATGGCCGTACCTGTAATACAGGTTCCTCCGCTAAGCCCCTGCCGGCTAGCTCCGCCCACAGGGAGCTTGTGTATAAATATGCGCCAGCTTCACTGAGATACTATTCTACAGCTGCCGCCGGAGGAATAGCATCTCACAGCAATAAAGCCTCTCTTGTACTTCACTCAAGTCTTTATGTACAATTGTTAGTGCCACATCGGCTTTATACAGGATGTTGAAGGGGGGGAAGTATGGATTTCCCATAGGCCCCAGTCTGACCCATGACCTGCTTACTCCAGGTTATGACACGTAGGAAATGAGATACACAGCTACACTCAGTGACAGCTTTGGCTAGTTATAAGGATCTCTGATGTGTGTGGCCTGTAAAGATATCGTTCCTGACTCCTGGAAAGATTGTTACATGTTAATTTCTAGACATAGGACTATATATGTTGCTCTGTATTAAAAATGAAAATCGCTTATTGTCACAAGTAGGCTTCAAATGAAGTTACTGTGTAAAGCCCCTAGTCGCCACATTCTGGTGCCTGTTCGGGAAGGCTGGTACGGGAATTGAACTGCTGGCCTGCCTCGGTCTGCTTTCAAAGCCAGCGATTTAGCCGTGTGCTAAACCAGCCCCGGTATGTAGTCTGAAGATAGATGTTTTAAAACAATAAGAAAGCAAGTTAATTAATGATAATATGTATTAGTGTCACAGGTAGGCTTACATTAACACTGCAATGAAGCTACTATGAAAATCCCTGAATCGCACACTCCAGCGCCTGTTCGGGTACACTGAGGGAGAATTCAAAATATCCAATTCACTGATCAAGCACGTCTTCCGGAACTTGCGGGAGGAAACTGGAGCACCCGGAGGAAACCCATGCAGACACGGGGAGAACGTGCAGACTCTGCACGGACAGTGACCCAAGCCGGGAATCGAACCAGGGACCCTGGCGCTGTGAAACAATAATGCTAACCACTGTGTTACCATGCCGCCCAACAAGTTAATTACCAGAGCTATTACTTGCAGAACTTTCATACATTTCTGAAAAAGTTTAAGGATTGCGCAATACAGTTAACCTGTTTGTACTGGTTTAGATTGAGGCAAGGTTGTTGATCAGAACATTTCCAATAATCTCACAGGGTATTAGCTCAGGAACATGCTGGTGCAGCCTGTGTTTGATGCCTCATCTGAAGCATGTCACTACTATTAATGTGGCAATCCCTCAGTACTAGCCTGGTTTACATGTTATAAGCCAAACCCCACCCACCTATTGACCCCACAAACAAGAACAGGATGTACTGGAGATAACATTCTGGCAACGGGCTCCTCTGACCTTTCACCAACCAAGTGCCATGCACCACTTTAACAGGTGTGTTTTGGACGGTACACACTGTCATGACTCCCACGAGGTCCATGGGGAAACCTTATTGATTTCCCCATGGGGCTCGTGGGGTGCGCGTTTCCCAGGTAGGGGGCGGAGGTCACCCAGCCGGGGATCGTTAAATCTGAACACAAAAGCCGGCCTAAACAGGGCCCGGATACTTGGTTGCCCCAAGAGGGACTGTGATTGTAAATAGTTACTGTCATGGGCAGATTATTGTAAATAGCTAAAATAAATCTTTGTTTCCTACCGCCGGCTAACTCAGCCATTAAAGCGAGATCCTTGTTGGGTTGCAAAGTTGGAGGCCGATGATGACAATCAGACTCTGATTTTTGCTTCAGGACACACAATCGTTGCTTAGCACTGACCTTTCCAAAGGGAATCTGGGCCAGAACAGAGTGGCTTTCTGAGTAAGCAGGACTTAATGAGCAGGATATGAGCAGCAATGTTTTGCATTCTGTGGACTTTATGTGGGGTAGAGGAGCACGGTTAGCAAGGAAGACGTTATTGAGGAATAAGTAGCTATGGAGACAGACAATGTGGCAGATTTGGAGATAAAGAGCTTTGATAATGGATATGTTTTGAAGTTTGAAATTCAGTTCTGTGTGAAGCAAAATGCTAAAGCTCTAATAATAACATAATAATCTTTAATAAGCCCGAGTCGCTACATTCCGGCGTCTGCTCGGGTACGCAGATGGAGAATTCAGAATGTCCAAATTACCTAACAGCACATCTATGGACTGCAGGAGGAAACCGGAGCACCCGGAGGAAACCCACACAGACACGGGGAGGAAGTGAAGACTCCGCACAGACAGTGACCCAAGACGGGAATCGAACCTGGGACCCTGGTGCTGTGAAACCACAGCACTAACCACTGTGCTACCATGCTGCCCTGTCTCATGCAGCCTGATCAGCCTAGTGAGTGGCCAGGGAGGAAGTCAACGTCAATGAGAAGGACGCAGTTGTATTTTGCAAGTCAAAATCAATGGCACCTATGTATTGAATTGTGAGAAATGTTGGCTTCGTCATAAATTAGTATCAGAAACGCAATCTGTTAGCATGAAGATGGTGATGAGGTGAAGAGAATAGGTGGCGGGGTAGAGCTGAATGTAATTTTCATGCATGGGAAGTGTCAGGATAAATAGTGATGATATGAAGATATCAGGCAAAGCCAATAAATTGAAAGGTTTTCTGCTGGTTACACATTGAAAAAGAAACTATGGAAAAATGTAAGCTGCTTAAGGAAGGGGCAGTTTGGTTATGTTAATGCAACTAGTGCTTTGGAGATGTTGATGAGCCCAACAACACTGCAAACAGTTGTTAACCTCAGGAAAATTAGTAACAACCGGGAACAGAGCATGAAGGGGTATTGAATGAGGCGTTAAAGATTCAAAGGGAGAGAGAAGGCAGGGATTTTCACCACCGCCCGGGGTGTGTTTCTCAGAAGCGGGAGGCCAGTGACGGAATCTTCGGGTCCTGCCCCTGTCAATGGGATTTCCCAGTGAATCCATCCCCCTCCATCGGGAAACCCGTGGCGGAGGTTCGCCGTCGACAGATTCCAGTGGTAAGAGAGGCCGTAAAATCCCCCCTCCCCCACCAAGGTGTGAGGAGAGGGTCACAAAGTGGGTGTACTTTGTATTTACAGTCTCTGAAAGCTAGACTCAAGAAATAAAGGTAAATAAGTTTGTCTTCTGAAGAAGTTAGCTCAGGTAAGGGTAGATAAAAAGGGAAAACTGTATATCAGGAGATGATTAAACCTATGTGTGGGGTAGCTGTTTCAGGCCTCAGCCATAGCAGGGACAGCTGCTTAACTCCCAGCAAGCAGTATCTATGAAGAAATCCAGTCCTGAAAAGCTAGTTGTTCATTTTACTTCAGAAGCAAACCCCCAAAGACATATAACTGCCTAGTGTGGTAACTTATACTGGATTTTTTATTAATAGTTTAAAAAAATCTATTAGCTGTTGTGGAAGACTTAACTCTGAAGGCAGCAAAATAAAGGTTGTTTGGAACTGGGTGAAGTTATTGATACTGTGTACCGCCATAGTCTTAGTTAAGGGTAGTTTTAGTTTATTTTATTGTTGTTTATTTGATTGCTTAATAAACATTTAAAAATAATCACAACATTTCTGGGACATGGTTCTCTGGATTTCAAACCTTTCCTCACTCTATACCAAATTGCAAAATACACTTGTGGGCCGTTATTTCAAGTTCCTGTTCTGGGGTTTGGAATAACCTGGAGTTTACCATCAGCCGTGTTCTTAACAGAAGTCCCTGTTTCAATAGATATTGGGCGGGATTCTGCGGGAATCGGCGGGGCGGGAAACTTCAGCGGGAAGGTGTGGCGTGAACCACTCTGGTGTCGGGCCCCCCATAGGTGCGGAATCCTCCACACCTTCTGGGGCTAGGCTGGCGCTGGAGTGGTTTGAGCCACGCCGGCCGGCGGAGAAGGGTCTTGGCGCCACGCCAGCAGGCGCCTAACGGCCTCTGCTGGCCAGCGCGAGTTGGCGCATGCGCTGAAGCGCTAGCGTGTGCTGGCGTAATCCCAGCGCATACGCAAGGGGATCTTCTTCGCGTTGGCCATGGCAGAGGACCACAGCGGCCGATGCGGAAGAATAGTATGCCCGCATGGCACAGGCCCGTCTGCGGTTCGGTGGAACCCAATCGCGGGCCAGGCCACCGTGGGGGCACCTCCCAGGGCCAGATCCCCCTGCGCCCCCCTGAGGACCCCAGAGGGCACCCGCGCCACCAGGTCCCGCCGGTAAGGACCTACTCTAATTTACGCCAGCAGCACCGGCAAAAAATGGGCAGCCACTCGGCCCATTGTGGGCCGAAGAATCACCGGAGGCGGGGCGCTGCTTGCGGCCTCCGCCCCCGGAAAATCCCCGGCGCTTGAGAAACTGGCAGCCGGTGGGTGTGGGTTTCACGCTGCCCCTGGCGATTTTCCGACCCAGCAGGGGGTCGGAGAATCCCGCCCATTGTCGCTGAACAGATGTATGCTGAAAACAAGGGGGGAGGGGGGGAAGGATACGGAAAATTGTAGCTGAACAAATGGGAGAAGCCATTGTTGAAGATTGAAACTGGGACTGTGGTGTTCTTTGTGTCGTTAATACTCAGGATGGATTTTAGTGTACACAAAGACCACAAAAAATTAAGTCAAATAAACAAAGCTACATTTTATTGTACAGTTCGATTACTATTTCTAAAACAAGCAATATTATAACTAAACTACAATCTGCACTGTAATAACACCTGTCTCATGCACACTATCTTAAATTGTTCTCTGCTCTGCTCCTATTCACTCCAGCCTTCTCCCGCCTTCTCTACACTCTTTTCCAGAAGCCTGAGAGGCATTCCTTTATATAGGTCTCCTCCAGCTCCATCTAGTGGCCAGCTAGAGTATTACATTAACCTGTAATGTGCTAGACATTATACATAATGGCACAGGAACCATAAAAGGTTGTCCCACTGAGATACATTCTGGAGGAAATGACTGTAATCAACCGACAACAAAGAAATCAAGGGATATGATGAGGCTAAAAAGGCATGGCCTCAGTCACCAGAGCAGGTTAGATGCAATGGGTAGAGTAGTATGTAGATAGCAGTTATCAGGACAGGGAGCTGTGGGAGATGTGAGCTCAAAGCTGAGAGAAGTGAAGGTTAAAGTGATGGAAGTAGTTGGAAAGGTGGACAGTTTATGGACAGACTTTTGAGGAGGGGGATAATGATGATGTTTTGCAAGGGTCTGGGGCAGCACCTGAACAAAGGAAGCCTAGAATACTATTGGTGAGAAGTGGAATCAGAAAAGGTAATTGAGAAGGTTGGTTGAAGAAAGGATCGAGAGGCAGGAAATTAATTTGGAAGATGTAGGAGTGAAGGAACTGGAGAGAAACTGTAAAATGGTGAATTAGGGGTTGGATTCCCGTACCAGCCTCCCAGAACAGGCGCCGGAATGTGGCGACTAGGGACTTTTCACAGTAACTTCATTTGAAGCCTACTTGTGACAATAAGCGATTTTCATTTCATTTTCATTTTCTCAGATTGAATACGGGGATTGGAATGTGGATGTCATTGGGAGGAAGAGGCAACAGCCCAGATGCCATCAACTTTTGAGATGAAGATATTGGTGAAAGGTTTTCATTTTGCAGTGATTCTGGAGCAACAGGAGCATTTACTTATGTGATCGACACAACTTTTACTGCTGATTTACTAAACTTATTTGAGCACCAAGCATACTCAGATCTGTAGCCCTCGGGCATATGGTTAGAAGGTGTTAGGTATACCAGAGAAATGATGGGCTAAGAAACGATAAGCGGCATGGTGGAGATAAAGGTGTTGGTGGGAGAGGTAAGTGAACTGTCGAAGGTCAATAACTGGTAAGTCAGCTGTATAAGGTCACCAGATGGTGAAGGCCTAATTTAGGGGAAATAAAGGTTATATGCCCAGAAATATGATCATAGTTGCCCATATAATTGGTGCAGAATAAATAGCAAAGCATCCATTATAGCTAGCTGTATTTAAGTATGAATTCTGAGGTGGTTGGCCTCCCCATCATATTGGTAGAGGCACCAAAGGGTCATCAGGCCTTAAGTGCTTTTCATGTGTAAATAAGGGACGTAAATCTGTTTGCTGTCCCCTGTATCAGATTATTTAACACTGAATGCAGTCAGTACCTGGCTGGTTGTGTTCAGAGCAACCAAGTTAACATGGGACTCATCAGTAATCCTTAAAGGGTCCATTGCAGATGACCCCCAGCAAATGTTTTGACAAAATACCTTCTTGAAAGTTGAGTTGGGAGCTGCAGGAGGGTGGGCTGCGAGTAATTGCCTGATTCCCTCTAACCTTCCCCCCAGCTCCCTCAGCCGCCACTCAGCCCCTTCACAATAGCTGCTGCATTCTCTCCCTCAGTCACTGTTATTGAGTTTTACGATGTGGAGATGCCGGCGTTGGACTGGGGTGAGCACAGTAAGAAGTCTTACAACACCAGGTTAAAGTCCAACAGGTTTGTTTCAAACACGAGCTTTCGGAGCACGGCTCCTTTCCATTCACCTGAAGAAGGAGCCGTGCTCCGAAAGCTCGTGTTTGAAACAAACCTGTTGGACTTTAACCTGGTGTTGTAAGACTTCTTATTGAGTTTTACAGCATGGAAAGAGGGCCCTTCAGCCCATCGCGTCAGTGCTACTTTAATCCGCCAATTCCTTCCTCCCTCGCTCCCCTGTTCATACCCATCCTTCCCAATTGGTTACCCCCTTCTCCTAGTCATTCCCCTTTCTCTCAATCACTTACTCCTGCTCGTTTCAAAACCTACTGGGGGCTGCTGCTGCTGTCGGCAAACATCAGGCCCAAGATCCAAACCGTCTTTGCCTCAGTGCACTGATAGTAAAAAGGTGCAGGCCCCAATATCAGGCGAGGTTCGTGCCTCTCCATTCTGATCCAAGGATTGCTTCCGAACCAAGTTCGAGCCCACGCCTGCAGGACAACACCAACCAACTTTTGGCCATAAAGTTATGACCATAAAATGTTCAGCAAAGATGGCATACCCGCAACTTTGGAGAATCAACTTTCACTTTAATGATTAGGAGAAGCCATCACAATCCTGAGCTCACATTTTTGGCAGGCTATAATTTGGATGTTTCCACTGCCTTCACAGCCTGAATTAAAGAATGATGCCATTTGCATTTTCTCTGTCATTTGCTGTTTTGTCTTAATATGCCAATCTGTGCTGACAGGAAAAAGTCGAATGATATTTTTCCTTCCGTCTATCCTATCCATCTTCGTTTTGTTGTGTTTTGTCAACAGAAGCTGCCGAACAAGTTATTGACCAGCATAATTGCTGTGATAGTTTCAGTTAACAGGCAATGGAGTATCTTTGGATGCACTAAACCTTGAATGTGAATGAGAATTAAAAATGATTGCCTGATTTTTAAAATTAAATAATGTGCTTGTTAATTCTAACCCAACGACAAGCAACATCTTTCTGGTAAAATTAAAGCACTGTTCTTCCAAGACACATTCAGGAATGAGAATGTATAATAGATTTAATGCATTTTCCCTTCAAAATCAATTTTGTTCATATTCTAAACTCAGCGAAATCAGTCTCTCCGTTCATATTTCTCATTTGTCGTATTACAAAATGAAAGAAGAATTCAGTTAGCCAGAAAATGGAAATGTATTTGACTGGACCAGTAATACAAGGATGGAGATAATTTCAATTATGTTCAAAGCTAAATCTCACCTATCCATTTGAAATGAAGAAAGAATTATGGGGATGGCTCCGATTAAAATTATTTATTCACGCTCATTGTATGTTGAGAAAGTAGGTGCCAATGTATGTGCTGCCCCTTGTAATGAATAGAAAATAACCCCAAGTAGGACATTGTTACACACACAAAAAAAGGAAGATCTAATTTTCCGTACAATAAAAGTGAAGACATTCAGGGGCAGCTGGAAGATGCAAATTTTTTTTTAAAATGTGGCAGCTATGTTTATTAATCACTGGGAGACGATGCTTATCTGTGCGATATATGTTGATGGGTACTTCACCTGCCGGCTGATGATGAGAATTCCTCAATTTTGTTGAAGCACTGACTGGAATGATTGTGATTAAAAGTGAAAGCATGAGGTCTGCATTTTAAAAGGGGGGGTTAGTGATGTGCAAAGCGTGAATAACTCAGAATTGGGCTGACAGATCGCATGGCATGGACCCTGTGGCTCACATACTGAGCTTCGAAGAAAGGAAGTCAGTTTCCAAACACTGGGTAAAATCTGACTTGTAAATCACTTTGCAACAGCTCCAGGGTGACATTTTGATGGCATGAGTGTGCAAACGATAGGCTCATTTCGAATCAATGGGTGAAATTTCCTCAGGTGAGGGGAGACAGGCTTGGGCGTGTACAGCAACGTTCCCAATATCATCCCACTTTTGCAGGCTGGCACGTAAGCAATTAAGTTAATTATATCGCTCATTAAGTACAGTTTTAACCCTCAATTCTGAATCAGACAGTCATGGCAGGGCTTCCTAACTTGGCAGCAGCTTGCCAGGTTCACCGGGGTGAATTTACAGGAGGACAGCTTCTTCAGTGAACTGGCTGAGCTCCAGCCGTGACTAGGTGAGGGACTGCTCGCTGCTCAAAGCACGTCTTCTCTCAGGTGGCGCTTTCAACAGCTCGGTGGGCGATCACCAACTTCTTGGAAGACAACTCACCTGTCTAGCACTCATCTTCAGCTGAACACCCCTGCTGCCAGCTTTCAGCATGAGAGGGGACCAGTTTATACAGCTCCAGCTCACCCCTCTGCTGAGGGACAAGAGGAAATGTCGCACCCTCACCACCTTAGATACCAGCAGCAGCAGTTCCTGTTGCCTCCGACTCAACCCCTTGACAAGGGCCAAGGGTATGGACACAGATCCAGCTGAAAGAAGGTGAGACCCCAACACAGCGTCTACATGAAGAGAATCAGTTCTCCTGATATGCCTGAGCAGGGGCTCCTCAGTAGCCTCGAGCCTTTATGGCAGGTCACTGCTGGAACAAGACCTACTTTCCAATGGTGCCGCTGGGCACACATTGTCAGTTACTTGGGGGGTGGGGGGATTCCCTTCCCTCCTCCACAACTTCTCCCTCTCCCAACCTCTCCTCCCTCACCTCACCCCTTCCCTAACCTCAACCCTAACCCTACCCCAGGGCAGGTTGCAAAGAGATGTGCGAGTGTTTGTCATGACTTGCGTGATAAGGAGGGAAGGATTATTTCCCAAGGGTACTGTAAGGTATGGGGGAAGAGGGCAATGGTCTGAAGGTGTGTGAGTGTTTGTTACTCAAATGTGGATGTGAGCTGCCTAAAGAGCAATGGGTGGAGTTGTGAAATGCATTGTTCTGAGGAGGCCGTGCAGGAGAATGCTGGGAAAATCAGAGAGTGGGGCTTGGCACCTCCAAGTGTTTTGTCACTTGCCTGACCCACCCTCCTGAGGCCCGGGATTCTCTCAATGCAATATCTTCAGTTTGGAGGGACCACACTTCTGTTGCTGATTCCCTCAGCCACTTCCAGCCACACCTGCTTGGTTAGGGATGTTGCCCTCTTCTTTCTCCTGTCCTTGCGAGAGCTCACCTCACTGCATCCCCATATATCCCATGGAAGGGCCTCCGAGATCTACAACCTTTTCAAGGCCCCTCTCTATTCCTGTGTTGCTGCAGACTCCAAAATCCAAGTGTTGGTGAGCCGAGGTAATCCATGATGTGGAACAGAACCTCCTTCCGAGTGGTAAAGGTTGGCAATCATCAACACTTACTGGAGAGCCCCATCCCCCACTCGCCTCCCCTCCCCTCCCCCACTTTCCCCCCTCCCAGTTCCCCTTTTCCTCACCTCAGCCCTCCCTCCTGCAGGTTTCTCAGTCTCACCAGGTTGCAAGGAGAGAAATCCTTTCTTTGACAAATCCAGCAGCTCATCCTGTCCATCGTCCCTGATTGCCCGGATAACCCGGGGCTGGTCCGCTAACACCATGGTTCAATAACGCACCTCGACAAAACCCACCACTTCACCATTCGGGCTCCCGACTCACAAATGATTGTTGTTTGGACAGAAACTGAGTTGTATGAATGCCATCCTATGGGCAGAATCGCACCCCCCCCCCCCCCCCCAATCCCTCACCACCGGTGGACAACATGGTGGGCAGACCCAGGCAATCCCAAGGAACGGTAAAATCCCAAAATCCGTTTCCCAATGGGTAGGGACAGCAGGAAATTGCGGTCACAAATGTTGTGATGGGATAATGGCAGATCAGTATTCTCACCAGAGCCCTTCGGCATCCCGTTGTCAGGATTATCCAATGACTCTTCAGCGGGTTTTCACCTGCTCCAGGTCATGTCCAGACCAATATGGCTTGCACATGCTGGGATTTTGCTAGATGGAGGTCTGGGACAAGCTGAGGAGACTGGGAGAATTGGAGGATCTCGTGACGATGGATCCAGGAACATCAGGTAGATCAGAGGATGTGTGGAGCATCGATGAAGCCAGACCTTCGAGTGGCTGCAGTATCCAGGACTTGGGTCACGGAGCAGCAGGTGGCCAGCTCCATCAGGTAGATGAGAGAGGCGATGGCTGGTGTTGTGCGGCAGGGAGGGCGGATGAGATTGGGGGTGTTCGGGGAAAGAGTGGCATGCTGCAGGGGTCTTGGAGTGGGCACGATGTTTTCTGGTGCATGAGTATGGGAAGGACCATTGTAGAATGAGAGGCACTTTGTGTAAGGGACGTAATGGAGGGGTTCAAAGGGAGGGATCTGTGCCATTGAGTCCTGTGGAGGGGGTGAAAACCGAGGGAATTGGTGCTGTGAAGGGATGGTGCCAGTCAAGGGAGGCAGTTGAATCCGATAGGGTGAGAGGGGGATGGTTCAGAGACATTAGATGAAGGAGAAGCGAGGATTGTTTGACGATAGATTAAAGGGCAAGTGGATTTGTGGGAAAAGATGAGGGTAGCCATTTCTACTGTGACTGGGGTGGGCACCCTGGGAAGGCAGGGCATTGTGGTGGAATGATTAGCATAGCTGCCTGCCATTGGTGCAGAACACTGGCTTACCATTGGCCCTGGTCGGTCATGTACCTCTCGACCGGTTGGTTGAGACCAGTCATGTGACGGCTCCCCGATTGGTCGAGAGGCTGAGTTAACCCCGCCTCCAGGGCGGGGTATAAATACCCAGTACTCCCTGCGGTCATCCTTCTACTGTAATCGACCGCAGGGCTTAACATCTAGTATATTAAAGCCATACTTTTGTTCAGCAACTCGTCTCACGTTCAATTGATGGTACATCAGGCATGTGCACCTTAACCTGCGGGATTCGAGGGTCATGGGGACTGGGTACATTCGAGGATGACTTTGAGGAGTTCCTTGGTGTACTGGGAGAGTCAATGGTTCGCCGAGATGGTGGTGGGGGGGTGGGGTGGGTAACGGGGGGAGAATAAAAGATGCTTGAGTGAATCTCAAAGCTCACTCTCGTCATGGCTCCTAAGAGCCATACACTCGCTGAGAGCAGAGTGGAAGTCCCAGGGGTATCCACCTTTGTGTGCCCGAGGACCCTTCCCTGACTCCGCAACGAGAAAGGGAACCTCGAAAGATTCCCTGTCTCCCTTTGTGTAGTCACTGCAAAACTTCACCCATGGAGACTGTGATAGAGTGCAGGTCTACACACATCTTCTGCAGAAACTGGGCATTCTGCTGGACAAGGGTCTCTGTGGCATCTGCCACCCTCCCCAAGGAGACCTCAATGCGTACATGTCAGAATCACATGTTGCCCCAACATCTCTGCCTGATGTTCCCCTGTCTCGAGCTGCATCTCAATCATCCTATCTGAGACCCATCCCAGGCATTTGCCATCTGACTCAGACTCTTCCCCAGGCAAAGGTCACCTGGACTCGAAATGTCAGTTCTTTTCTCTCCCTACAGATGCTGCCAGATCTGCCAATTTTCCAGTATTTTCTCTTTTGCTTTCTTCTCCAGAAGTTATCTGGTTGGCGGTGAACTTGGTTGTCCCTGCCCGCTCCTGCTGCGTAGATATGTCCATGCAGTGACCACCAGTATGTGTGACCTGACTTGAATCAGTTCTCGCGCCCACAGAGGTGTGAGCCTCTGGGCTGGTGGAGGGCGTGGGTGACTGATGTGACGACTCTACATGTGGCATAGCAGAGTCTCTTCATCCTCACTCCTCTGCGAGCTGGAGCTGCTGATGGTGTTGGGTTTGGGGTCTGACCTCACCCTATTCTTGCTGGTAGCTGCAATTGCGAGAGAAGATTGTGAGTGACTGCACGGGCTGCGTCCAACATGGCCCCGAGCATGACCTGTAGGTTTCTCACTCAAGACATTTAACATGGGTCCTTACAGGATGGAAGATAGGTGCCTAATTCACTGCCTCCACATGCCTGATCCTCCCCAGTTCGGCAGCCCACTCTTCGCATGATGTGAGCTGCCGAAGTTAGCCACATCCTCTCTCTCAAGGCCAACTTATCCTGCAAAGGAGGGAGGATGGTTTGACAACACTCGGGATACAGGTGTATTGACATACTGCCAGTCGACAGCAGAAACCCACTGACTTTTTAAACATCTATTAATGGGATGTTGAAATCACTGGCTAAACCTGTATTTCTTGCCCATCCCTAATTGCCCTTGTTCAGAAGGCATTTAAGAGTCAACTACATTGCTGTGGGTCTGGAGTCACGTGCAGGCAAATCCTTCCCTAAAGGACATCAGTGAATGGGTTTTTTGCAAAAATCAACTTTTATTTTCTAGATTAGTGTTAAGTCAAATTGTACCACCTGCCGTGGTGAGATTCAAACTCACGTCCCCAGAGCATTACTTTGGATCTCTAGATTACTAATCAAGTGGTATTACCGCAACGCCACCATCCCCATGTGAATGACGCACTCCAGCCAGTCCACTCGAGTTCGTCAGTAGCACCCTTCAGAGCTGTAAGCTAATGCAGATAGTGGGACAAGGAGTAAGAGGTCATGGTATTAGCTGTCATTGCTGGTGTCCTCGACCCACTTCCACAATATTTTGTGTCAGGGCTCTCTGTGGCAGGGTCAATCGCACATTATCACCTATCTACCTGCAGACTACGTGGACAGCAGTGTGGCGATTTTTAGCTCAGTTGGTTAGACAACTGGTTTGTGATGCAGAGCGAGGACAGCAGCGTGGGTTCAATTCCCGTTCCGGCTGAGGTTATTCATGAGGTCCCCGCCTTCTCAACCTTGGCGCTCGCCTAACGTGTGTGATCCTCAGGTTAAACCACCACCAGTCAGCTCTCCCCCTCAAAGGGGAAAGCAGCCAATGCCACCTGAAACTATGGCAACTTTACCGTTATAAGGCATCGATGCATCACGTTGAGAAACCCTTTATGCATGGGCAGCTCAGGTGGTTGGCTGGCCACTGAGGCCCAGTTCCCAGTTCCCATCCTGTGAGATGACTTTGAGCAGTAGGGAATCACGGCGTGAATGAAGTTATTCATCCTTTTCCTGCACTGCAGGACGATGCTCTGGTGTCTACTGTTCACACTCACCACCCTGGGCGATTGCCTCTCATGCAGGTTGGTGAGTAGGGTGGGCCTCTTCCTTATATCCCCAGGGTAGAGGACGCCCCTCCTGTCCTCCACTGCATTCAGCAGTACTCCCAAGGATGTGTCGCTGAACCCTGGTGCTGGTGCTGCCTGGGGCCTCCAAGCCATTCCCTGGACCACAGTGCGGGAAAGCATCAACTGTCCGGGCGTCTTTTAAAGATGGCACCCGAGTTTGATAGTGGGGTGGGAAGCCTCTTGCCCGTCCTGTCGTTGGCACGGTCAGGAGACCCCTTGCTGCATAATTATTGAGCTGAATATCGCGTGATTCAGCATGATTCTCTTCCCAGAGGGAAACATGTTTACCTCCCAACCCCGTCACAGGATATAGGTCCGGAATGAAACCTCTGTTTCAAAATAATAAACACCAAGATACATTAAAGCCACTGGCGTTCCAGCACACTTTGCCCAGAATTTCAGCAGGAGTGTGCCCGATTAGCCAGACATTAGACTGGAACATGTGTCCCAGCCCTGCGGTGAAGCTTCCTTCATGGCCTACTGATGCTGGAGTCTATGACTATCCCAAGCCGGGCTATTGGCATTAGAGCAGGACAAGAGTGGTGACCCCCACAAGCAGCAGATTTCCCACATCCTGGGCCTTGTTTGAGGCCTGGCAGATGGTTGCTGGAGGTATGTTCAGGCACATCCGGCGTACTTGGCCAACAGACACTGAATGTGGGGCTAACTCAGGAGGGGACTGGCTGTCGAGCCCCTGATGAAAAACTTGTAGCTTTACAAAATAAAGTGTCCCCTTTGTAAATGGCCGCTCACCTTGGCATTCGGCAAACAGATTTACCGGGTCGTCAAAGAGTTCAAAGATGTGCAGGTTTAGCTCAGTGGGCTAGACAGCTGGTTTGTAATGCAGAACAAGCCCAGCAGCGTGGGTTCAATTCCCGTACCGGCTTACCGAACAGGCGCCGGAATGTGGCGACCAGGGGTTTTTCACAGTAACTTCATACTTGTGACAATAAAAGATTATTATTATTAGGTTAGGTGGATTGGTCATTCTAAATTGTTCCTCAGTGTCCTAAAGGTGAGGTGGGGTTTGGGGGTTACAGGGATAGGGTGGGGGAGAGGGTCGGGGTAGGGTGTTCTTTCAGAGGGTCAGTGTTGACTGGATGGGCTGAATGCCCCCTTTTGGCACTGTGGCGGTTCTATGAGGGTTCTAGATGTGTGCTTGCCTTTCCAATGATATGACTACCCCCCAACTTTGTTAATCTGTCAGTGGCAGTTGTCTCGGCTCAGTGCTCCCGGCACGCAGGCTAGATTTACCCCCAGACAGATTTTCAGGGCCATCGATTTTAGATAAGGGACCGTTACAATTGGATTGCAATGTTTTTCGCCTGATCTGCAGTAGAAGCGGAGTGGGGGGATTGTGAAGCTTCTATTGTGAATTAGCTGTTGATGCATTCACTAACACTAATGAACCTGCACTGATGCTCTGTCTGAACTTTAGTGGTAGAGTTAATACCATCATACTGCCCCAGAGCAACAGGAAGTGGAAAGGAAACAGGCCAGTCGAAGAGAGCTGGCAGATTATCTGTGGCCTGTGGGAGATCCAGTATTTGAATTTAAAGCTACCTTCAAGCAAACGCGATGATAATACTTTAAACATGTGTAAAGTGTTCTTCCACTCAGCATATTTTATGCAAGTATTAAAAATGATATTGAATATTATTAAAAAGGAGGACTCAATAATTCTGCTAAAATGAAAGGTACCAAAGCAGGCATTTTCTTCATTAAAATGAAATTAGCTAGATCTTGAATCATTAGACAATTCTGCTAGTGTTTCAAGACAGCCCACCGGGCTCAAATAATGCTATTGGTCATGCTTAATTATTAATGGGCCGGAGTTTGCGGGGGTAATGATAGTAAAACTGTCAGCGATCGCCATCATTATTCCTATGAAACTGAAAGCACCTTCTGGAGTCCACACATGCACAGTTACACATGGAAATCCAGATGTTGTTGGGCGCGATTCAACCCCAAAATTTCTAAGTTAATTTGTGGCGGGTTTTCAGGGGGTTTCCCGTTGGCTCTGCCGACGAGTTCCCCACCACTATTCAATAAAACCACGAGTCACTTTTTTGGGCCTGGGGAGTTCCTCACCGGTTTAGCCCACGCTTAGGGTGGGATTGTCTGACAGCATCCGCCTGGCAACCGGAGAATCACGCCCGAGGTCAATGGACTTCTCCATTGTCCGCGTCTCACCCGTGACGTTCTTGCAACGTGCGGGGTGGATGAATCCCTTAGAATTTTTTTTAGTACTGAGGAGCTGAACTCACAGAACGGGCCGTAATTTGGAGAGGGTGCCCCGATCTCTAAGTGAGCTGATGGGTCCCACCACTCCCCCCATCCATGGACAATATCACCCCACACACCCCATGAGGACACCCCACTATGGGGTCCCTGGGGGTTGCCCTCTCTTCATGCCCCACCAAGCCCTCTTACAGCAATCCCTCCTTTCTAGGACCCCCACCCATTACCCGTCCAACTTGCCTGCCCTGCACTCCCCCAGCCTTCAAACCCCATCTCCACCTTCATTTCATGGGCATGGCCCCCCCTCACCCCTTGGCCATTGGTAGTGTTACCCTGGCACCCAGGCACCCATGTCCCGTTACCCTGGCACCGAGGCAGTGCCCCTGCCAGCTTGGCAGTGCCCGGAAAGTCCCATCTCCTAATGGGCAATTTCTCTATTCCCTGGGACTCTTTGTAAAAGTCTCTGACTCTTATTTTTTTCAATCTTTATTGTCACAAGTAGGTTTACATTAACACTGCAATGAAGTTACTGTGAAAAGACGGCAGTCGCCACATTTCAGCGCCTGTTTGGGTTCACAGAGAGAGAACTCAGAATGTCCAAATTACCTAACAGCAAGTGTTTTGGGACTTGTGGGAGGAAACCGGAGCGCCCGGAGGAATCCCACGCAGACACAGGGAGAACTCTGTGGGGGGTCATGGTAGCACAGTGGTTAGCACTGTTGCTTCACAGGTCCAGGGTCCCGGGTTCAATTCCCGGCTTGGGTCACTGGCTGTGCGGAGTCTGCACATCCTCCCCGTGTCTGCGTGTGTTTCCTCCGGGTGCTCCGGTTTTCTCCCACAGTCCAAAGATGTGCAGATTAGGTGGATTGGCCATGCTAAATTGCCCTTCGTGTCCAGAAAGGTTGGGTGGTGTTACTGGGTTATGGGCATAGGGTGGAAGCATGGGCTTAAGTATGGTGCTCTTTCCAAGGGCCGGTGCAGACTCGACGGGCCGAATGACCTCCTTGTGCACTGTAAATTCTATGATGTCATGATTCTACTCGGTACGGTGACGCAAGCCAGGAATCAAACCTGGGATCCTGGTGCTGTGAAGCAACAGTGGTAACCACTGTGCTATTTTATACATAGTAAAATTGATTAATTTTACTCTCCCAAACAATCTAGATATTATTAAGAAACATTTTTAGGCATGGGTGGGGGTTGGAGGGGCAATATCTTACATTTAAAAGTTCTCATTTATACATTTTAGCAACACTTTGCACAAGGGAAATATCAATAATTCAGTGTAAAATTAAACTAAATTGGCAATTATCTATCATAGAAATTTCTATCTATATATATTAAGAGCTATATTTATTTTATTTCGGAATATGCGCATCTTATACCACTGGCGTTGATCAATTATTTGGCCACACTTAATTGTGGACAAGACGATTTCTTTAAACATTTAATAGTGAGTCTGCCTACTTTTAACCATTCCCTCTTTATCTTAGTTATTTTTCTCACGGAATACTTCCCCGAGTGGGAAATTGCAATTCCTGCAACATGCAGGAACAGTGCATGTTGAACACCGTCTTTAATTCGGGGCATGGAGGAAGATGCAAGACGTGCATTCCTTTGATGTGCAAGCTCTTAACTTCATTGCTCAGAATTTTCTCCAAAAGCAAGTATGAATATTATATGAAATCTGCTTTCCGCTTGCCAAATTCCTAATGAATTCTGTATGCATTTTGTAGAACAACTTGCAAACTTGCTCTAAGCAACATCGCTGCACACAATATTTTTTTTTCCCCCCACTGTGCGGCTGCAAAAAAAAGGCAAGGGATAAAACCGTATACGCCACCATATTGTGTTTCTTGACTAATGTTAACCTATGGCTATTGAATTACTGAACTGTATCTGAGAACTAATGAGAAACATTTCCCCAGAGAATCTTTATCCATGGCACTTAGACTGCACCATTGGGACTCATTTCTTGTCTGTCACCTTCCCCATTTCATTGACACTGAACTTCATTACATCTATTACACCACCAGTCCCATTTGGCTTTCACCGTTCTGAAGTAGCAAAAAGGCAGAAGGTCAAAACCCATTTAACCAAACAAAATGTGTGATTTTTCACTGTGATGTTTCTTTTAAAGGTACCAGCAAAGGTTGATAGCTCTGGTTGCGGTCTCGCTTAAACAGTTAGCGACTGACCAATATTGATTTCCATATCAATGATAGACATTTGAGTATTTTATTGTTTTTATTACTAGCTAGTTAATGAAGGCCCACAACATTAGTGGAATATTAGTGTTTTCTTCTTGCACTCTCCAGCCTGACTGCTCCTTAGTTATATTATTTAAATGTGTTTATTTCAAAATGTAATTACAGTAAGTGTATTAAAATTACACTCTTAGCTGCAGTCTCGGATATCTGAAAATTCTAAGGACCATCCTTTCCTCGTCATGTTAAATACTGATTTAAAAAATAATTCTTAGCTTAGCAATGACCGCCTGGTCCCTTACCCCTCTGGCCACCATCCTCATCGTTGCTGATATTCCTGAGGTTGTGTCAATAAATCCAAGGGAGATTGCAACAAGAAAGCTCCTGGTGAAGGTTTACACCAACCCAAGCCTACTCCTACACAAGGACCTCACCAATCCTACTGGCTTCCCATCGTGTCATGGCTAAGACTAACGTGCCAAGGAATAACAGCAGAGGCCCTGGGGCAACAGGAATGGAACCAACATCCCACCATTTGAAAACCACTTCCTCATCACAGATCCCACAGCCCGCCCGCCCACCCGGCTTCAACCTGCCTAGTCAACAATGGGCACTCCTCAACCTCTACGGCACTGGCCACGTCCTTTATGAAGCAAATCAGCACAAGTGGATTCTTGCAGTGAACCCTGACTGCAGCTGTGGCCCACCCCAGTGAATGACTCACATCACCGGACTCTGCCCCGTGACAGAATACTGTGGAAGGCTCCGAGAGCTCCATTTAGCTGTTGTGGGAGCTGTTGCCTGGCTCGGCCACGACTGCACATGATAAAAAACAATTTAAAAAATGAATCTGATGACAGATTCCCTCCATTGCCAGAAGGACCATTTTGCCTGGTGTTACCCACCCCAGAAACTAACGTATTCCCTTCTTCCTCGCTGCCAACACCATCCAGTTCAATTTGGCATCACCCTCTCCAAGAAACATTGATCTCTTGTTAATTCTGAAAAAAAAGTACCATTTGAAATCATTTTACATCAGATTGAACTGATAGTTGTCAATTTATATTGCATGGCAGATAATACCAGAGTTGGGACAGAAGCAATCTTGGTCATATATTAATGCAACAATTTTGATGTTTTAGTCTTGCACTTTAGTACATAAAATGGTGATATATCTCCAGATTGTGAATATAATAGGGTGACTCTCTGGCCGAATTGTGCCCGGTGCCGAACCCACTATGCCAGGAAAATAGTGGGAGAATCCCAACACAGGATTTGTGGCGGGTGCCAAACAGTTTGCCATTCTCCCGGCCTGCTTCAGCCGGCACGATCAGGAACTTATCCAGAAAGGAAACCTCATTTGAATTAATTTTAACCTCATCAGCAAGATTAAAGTAGAATGGAGCTCCAGCCCGGGAGTCACCCGCACCAACCCTTTGAACTTCCCCATTTTCCATTTGCACCAGCCTGCTTAATGCCCCTTTCAGCCCCTTGAAGTTTCAATGGGCTCTGTGGTTTCAATGTTGTAGTCAGCCTGCCTTTCGACCTTTGTACTTGGTTGTTTACATTCTATTTCACACCCCACTGACAGTGACAAATCTCTAGCTGAAGGCTATCTCAAAGAAGGGTTCAGAAATACATCAACTCTGGGGCAGCACGGTGGCGCAGTGGGTAGCACTGCAGCCTCATGCCATCGAGGTCCCAGGTTCGATCCCGGTTCTGGGTCACTGTCCGTGTGGAGTTTACCCATTCTCTCCGTGTTTCCGTGGGTTTCGCAAGCCAAAAAAAAAGATGTACAGGGTAGGTGGTTTGGCCACGTTAAATTGCCCTTTAATTGGACAAAATGAATTGGGTACTCTAAAATAATTAGAAAAACGAAATACATCAACTCACAGAATCTCTGGAGAAAACATGAGGGAGAGAGAGAGAGCAGGTCCTTTCTCTGTGTGTCCAAGTCTCAACTCTGCTCTCCTGAGGTCTCTGGAAATCATCCTACTCAGGCCGTGTCCAATCACCACCTGTTACCCGGCAGAATACAGCCTTTTGGCCAATTCATCGGCCACCCAGCCAACCAATTGAAGCAAGCCCCACCCTATCTCTCGGGTGCTGGAAAATCTGGCGTTTTCTGACCAAAACTAGCAGGGCGTTCTCTGTTGTATCTTCTGAATTCCTCATTGTCTCAGCTGCTTGACTTAAAGACACATCTCCATTAATCAGCCATGGATCAAAATGATAACAGCAATAGTAAAGAATGGGAAAATAAGGGAATCATCAGGAAGAACCATTACACCCATCCTGTTAGAAAGCTGTGTCAGAGGTTTTGCATGTTTCAGATGTGACATATTTTAATGGTGAACATTTAATCTGACTTTTATCGATTTACTCTAACTACCATTACTGACCTCATCGGTGTCCACTTAGTGTTCCGATAAACTCTCCATAGTCTAATGCTACATCTAGGTGTCTCCCCCAAATTCACATCGAAGGTGGTGGCAGCCTGCTGCCTTCCGGGCCCTGTGACTTCAGGGCCTCCAGAGTATGGCCACTGAGGGAATCAAAGGCCAAAGATGTTCAGGTTAGGTGGACTGGCCATGCGAAATTGTCCTTAGTATCCAAAAAGGCTAGGTGGGATTGCTGGGTACGGCATAGGGTGGAGGTATGGGCTTGGGTAGAATACTCTTTCCAGGGGCTGGTGCAGAAACAATGGGCTAAATGTCCTCCTTCTGCACTGTAAATTCTGTGTTTCTATGATCCTATGTTTGAATCTATGATTCTATGACTTACCCAAGTCACATGTGCCACCCTGTTCCAGCTGCTGCCCTTGAGATGCGCTGGTGTCAGGAAGGGGGGAGTCAGAAGAACTGGAGTCTCCTTGGTGGAAGGCCCCAGGTGGGCTCTAGTGTTTCCTCCTCCCTTGGGGTGCTTGTGGGCCCGTGGACTACTCCATGGAACGGAGGGGCAGCTGAAGTCAACTCCAGAAGCCTCTGAGTCATCTGGTGCAGCCAGTCCTGGATGGGTGCAGTGAAAAGGGAGGACAAGGGTCTGAGATATCAATGATTCACTTCAAACAGGTTATCTGGATGAAGGTGCCGTGGATCCTCACTTCTCTAGCAGAGGCCAACTTTACTTTCGGTCACCACTCGCTCCTCAGCAACCCCCGTCCTCCCCAGAGCCTTTTCTTCATATGGGGCAAGGACTCGCAAGTCAGGACAACTCCCCTTCCCACCACAGTGCTTTGGGGTCTCCTAACCCCTCGGTGGTGTATAGGGCGCACTGCCTCTACTCCATGGCATCCAGAAGTTTGACCAGGTCTGCATCCAGAATCTAAGGAGCAGTTCTCTGTGTTATCACCCTCCTGGCTTGTCTGGGAGTGAGTGCTGAGGGACTGTTTAAATGCTGCTTCCCCCTTGTTAACAGTGAGTGGCTGAGCCCTGAATCAGACACCTGGGGACTCTGGCTCTTTGTAATTCACGTGGGGTCACTTTTGCACTAAGTGTGGGTGAATTGAAATCTGGATCACACCCATCCACCCGATATGAATGATAAATGAGCTTCCCCCTCAAAATGACGCTGAATCGTGACCAATGGGTGTAATTTGACCATCCCACCTGTGGCGCATTTAGTGGCAGGCAGGAGCGGAGAATCGAGTGGGGGACAAAATGTCAGAGGGGGAAAATGTCTGCTACCACCTGCTGAAATCGGGAATTCCGATCGGGCGGAGAATCCCACATTGGTCCAAAAACGGGATCGGCACCGGGCAGCAGACCAGTTGCAAGTCTCTGGCTCTCCTGTTGGCCCAAAGACATTGCAGACATGGTGCAATGGACCCTGAGGGTGGTTAAGGAAATAGGTCTCTTGCCCATGTGCTCCTCTGCTGTGCCCCCCCAGGGTTCTGAAGGTTGGGTGGGCTCAGGCTAGGTGTAATGGGTTAAGCTCAGGATTACCCCTGGGCTGGGGGTCCACTTTCTAGACTGCCATTTCCAAAAGATCTTTATTGGCCTGGTGATTTCAGGCAGCTCCCTGTTCAACATCATCCTCCTTGTCTGTGAACTGTGAAAACATTGAAGTGACCTTCCCACTTTGAACTGCTCTGCTGACAGCTGATGAGTAGATCAGGCAGTTAATTGAAGATGCCATCCAGGAGCTCTCACATCTGCCCCTTGGCCTCATGCTATTAACACTGCAGTTTTTTGAAATCCCTGAGCCTTCCTAGAAAGCTCACAACCTTTCAAAAGCTTTGACATTTCCTGAGATCCTTTGAAGTTTTTGGATTTATTCAATTTCACAGTGCAGGATCTTTAATTAGCCTTTGATTGACAGATTAATGGTTTGTACACAGCAGTTGGGAGGTTTGTTTATTTATCTTTCCCTTCACGCTTGAATGCATCTTGAATGCACCTGAAGTACCCCCCATTGATCCTAACTGAAATGTTTATCAACATCCTCATTCTGATTGACAGACGCTGACAATTTCACAATTACCTAATGCTTTCAGTTCCTCTTGCAGTCTGACCTCCGATAGGAGCTCAGGCGATTGTGTTGCTCGTGAGGGAGAGGGTCATTCACGGGCACTGCACCGGCCAGGGGGAAGTGCCTATGCAGTACCTGGGGGAGGGGTTACATTCAACAGGGGGGCGGGTTCTCTGGTGAACCTTTGCGCACTGGGACGGTCTTTACAAATGGTGACCAAATCTTTAAACAATTAAGTTGTTGGCGGGGCGGGCTGAATCAGAGCACACTCATTTAATTTTTCTTTAAATGTTCCCAACAGTATGGTGGTTAAAACCTCAGTTAATGCCGGCAGTTTCAATATGGGTTTTCCCGTCGGCTCCCGCACCCTGCCAAAGACAGAGAGAATTCCACCCTGAGTCTCAAAATGGGAGAATGCTGCCCAATGACATGTTAACAAATGCCAAACTTGTCAATAGTAAGAAGTCTTACAACACTAGGCTAAAGTCCAACAGGTTTATTTGGAATCACTAGCTTTCGGAGCACTGCTCCTTCCTCAGGTGAATGAAGATGTGTGTTCCAGAAATACATATATAGACAAAGTCAATGATACAAAATGATACTTTGAATGCGAGTCTTTGCAGGTATTTAAGTCTTTACAGGTCCAGATGGAGTGACTAGAGAGAGGGATAATCACAGGTTAAAGAGGTGGGAATTGTCTCAAGCCGGGACAGTTGGTGGTATTTCGCAAGCCTAGGCCAGATGGTGGGGGGTGAATGTAATGCAGCATGAATCCCAGGTCCCGGTTGAGGCCGTACTCAGGTGTGCGGAACTTGGCTATCAGTTTCTGCTCGGCGATTCTGCGTTGTCGCGCGTCCTTAAGGCCGCCTTGGAGAACGCTTACCCGAAGATCAGAGGCTGAATGCCCTTGACTGCTGAAGTGTTGCCCGACTGGAAGGGAACATTTCTGCCTGGCGATTGTCGCACGATGTCCGTCCATCCATTGTCGCAGCATCTGCATGGTCCCGCTTTTGCCCATCCCAGTCCAAAGCCGGCATTTTCACATCAAACTTGTCAATGCTTTCCTAGCCCTGGACGGAGTCCTGATTCAGGAAGGAGTCTCATAAATATCTACAACCCAGGATCCGAACATTTGCTGCTGACCTAACTGAGGACCTAATCTTGGATGCCCATTCAGTAAAGCCTGACGGATCAAAACTCAGTGGAAAATTTGGGATGTTGCTACCCTGAGTACTCTCCACTACCCCATCCAACAACACACCCAGAGCTGAACTGCTTGGTTTCAATAGTTGATCGGCCCAAATCCACACCTCTGCCTCTGGGTGTCCATTTTGTGCAGTCAGCCGGCAAGAGAAATGTTAATTATTCCGCCCGTTAAAATGGACTCTATTTCGGGCTGCAGCAGTTGGGATATTGGCCTCCATGTTCCATCAACCTCACCTAGCGAGTTGCAAATTCTTCTGTTGACTCTGCAAGGAAGATTTTCAACATGCCACCCACTGCTAAAATGGCACATTTTAAAAGCCAGCTTGGACTGTCGTTTCCATTGACCTTACATGTTTTTAAATCCATCTTTTAGATGAGACATTAAACTGAGGCCCATCTGCTCTCCCGGGGATGATGTATAAGGGGCGGTATTCTCCCGTACCCGGCGGGGCGAGGGATCCCGGCAGGATGGAGTGGCGTAAACCACTCCGGCGTTGGGCCGCCCCAAGGGTGCGGAATCCTCCGCACCTTCAGGAGCTAGGCTGGCGCCAGAGTGCTTTGCGCCCCGCCGGCCAGAGTAGGAAGGCCTTTGGCGCCGCGCCGGCCGGGGCCAAAGGGACTCCACCGGCCGCCGCGGGTCCACGCATGCGCGGGAGCATCAGCGGCTGGTGACGTCATCCCCACGCATGCGCAGGGAGGGTTCACCTTCGCGCTGGCCATCGCGGAAGCTTACACGGCTGGCGCGTAGGAATAGAGTGCCCCCACGGCACAGGCACGCCCGCGGATTGGTGGGCCCCGACCGCGGACCAGACCACCATGGGGGCATCCCCCAGGGCCAGATCGCCCTGCGCCCCCCCCTCCCAGGACCCCGGAGCCCGCCCGCGCCACCGGAAAGGAACCTAGTCCAATTTACGCCGGCGGGACCTGCATAGAACGAGCGGGACTTCGGCCCATCGCGGGTCGGAGAATCGCGGGGAGCCCGCTGTGAGCAGCCGCCGACCGGCCCCGCCAATTCTCCGGCACTGGAGAATTCGGCGGCCAGCGGGGGCGGGATTCACGCCGCCCCCAGCAATTCTCCGACCCATCAGGGGATCGGAGAATCCCGCCCAAGATCACACACGTTACCGTTTCGAAGAACAGCAGAGGTAGTTTTCCAAAGTCTTGGGCGATATCTAGCTCTTAACCAACATCGTTGCAACAGGACGTTGTGACCTGGTTGTTTGTGGCAAATTGGTTATCACGTTTCATATATTAAAAGAGTAACGATCCTTCAAAAAGTACTTAATTAGTTGTAAAACGCTTTGAGGAATCCTGTGACGTTGGAAAGTGCTGTATAATTCTTTTCCTTTGTAAATTGTGACATTTTTTGGCTGATGCTGCCTTACGAACACATGGGGAATCCACTGAGGAAAATGTCAACACCGGCCTTAATAAATGGACTGTGGCGCAGTAGTTGGCACTGCTGCCTCATGGCACCGAGGACCTGAGTTCGATCCTGGCCCCGGGAAATTTGCCCCCGTGTCTGCGTGGGTCTCACCCCCCACAACCCAAGATGTGCAATGCCCCTGGATTGGCCACACTAAATTGCCCCTGAATTGCAAAAATATAAAAATAAATTTTTTAAAAAACGGACTGATCAGAAAAATAGTGATGAAGGTCTCCTAATTCATTAATGCACCACATTGCTGTTCAGGGTGGTATTGCTTTCAAAGATCCCGGAAAAACCAGCTTATTACATGGGTCTCAGGGCCTTTTAAGAGGCAGCACAGTCTCTTCACCCGCTTCACCTAAACGCCAACAAATTTGGAGTTGCCATTGAGCCTATTCAAAATGCTGAACATGTTAAGAAGACAGTTTCTTCCGCATGATTATTTTTAACATTGTTCAAATTAAATAGGATTACATTTTACTTAGTATTTTTCCCTGACTATTATTTCAAATAACTGTGAATAAATGTTGTAGATTATTGAAAAGTTAATATTTGTTACCTAAAAGTCATCTCGATTTGTGACAGATTTGAATACATCATCCCTCTGTGGTGCTTTCAAATACTTCTGAATCCTGTACTTCATCAGCAGCCTTCTGTTGTAAAGTGATGTTCTATATCAAAAAATGAGTGGATTTACTGGCTGAAAAATACTGATTGAGTTTTAAGAGGATAAACTACATTCCAGTGACTTGAAACAGCAGTTTCTAAGATGGCTGAACATTTGCATGACTGTACTTTTTGCTTTCCAAAGCCATCAATATTTAGTCAACCTTGAACGAGTGTGAATGGATCATCTCCTATCCCATTTCCAAAACATCCAAACAAACAACTGCTCTTTTCACCCAAGTGGGGACTATGTATTCGATGTAATCGTCCAAACGATGAACTTACCCAATCATAATAAGAACATAAGAACTAGGAGCAGGAGTAGGCTGTCTGGCCCCTTGAGCCTGCTCCACCATTCAATGAGATAATGGCTGATCTTTTTTAGACTGAGCTCCACTTTACGGCCCGAACACCATAATCCTTAATCCCTTTATTCTTCAAAAAACTATCTATCTTTATCTTAAAAACATTAATGAAGGAGCCTCAACTGCTTCACTGGGCAAGGAATTACATAGATTCACAACTCTTTGGAAATCTACTCACATAAACTATGGACCTGGAATCCACTGGCCATGACCATATCTGGATAGTTGGTCAGTTGAAGAGAGAGTATCTTGTGACAAGCCAACTAGTTATTATCAGTGTTTAAGAAAGATCAAAAGGTTAGAAGCCAAAGCGACGAATGGGCCTCTCTTGCTCTCTCTTTTTCTCCATCCCATGTGCAAGTTTGAGCCCTGTCTGATGACTGACCATCCAATTGCCACAGGCAGTGATTTAAGAACCCAGCAGCTGCTGGCTCCACTAGAATAAAAATGAATCACCATTGAACATATTTAAATTGTCTCACTGCCAAATCAGGAAGGACCACTGAGCTCAACCTGAAAACATCCCATCATCAGCGAGATGACTTTTAGGTAACAAATATTGACTTTTCAATAATGTACAACAATTATTCACAGTTATTTGAAATAACAAGACCTGTATACCTTTATTGGACTCTTAAAAATACTATTTAATCTTTCCTTGAATTTTAACTGACTGGTGTGTGTGTGTGTGTGTGTGTGGTTGGAGTGCGTTTATTTTTTGTTTAGACTGGGTCAAGCACAATAGATCCTAATCTGTTTTCTTTGGAAAAACTTAAAAGGAAACCTGCCTGTGTGCGTCTTTTACAGTAACAGCACGTTCACAATTAAACACTCATTAATTGCCAAGGATGTCCTTTTTTTAAAAAAAACATCATGTGGTCAGATGAGGAGTAAGAAAAGAGCTATTTGATCCTTGATCTCTTGTTTGTAACATTTCTGTCACAGTATTTGGTCCACATTGGCAGTGTGGCACCCATAATGCATTTGTGAAAGCAATATTAGATACAAGGGGATCAGGTGATGTGAGTGAGGGAGCGGCTGCGTTTTCACGAACTCCGGTTCTGCTCATCTTTCAATCTTAGTTTTTAATCCTTGCGCACATCACCTTTATGTTCTTTTTCGGTTTTCATGGCTTTTACGTTGTGCCGAGATTTGTTGGTCAATGTATCAGAATTTTTGAGTTCAGGCAGTATGCTTTAATTCCCGTTGTTTCGTGACGGCTGGAGGGGGTTGGGTGGCACCTTGTCTTTGCTGGTTGAGGTGCCTTTGAGAGGTCTCCCGACCTGACGATACGTGTACACTGATGGATGATGACTGCGAACGATGAACATGATCAGTCTGATAGCTTTGGCCTGTGGTGCAGGATGTTAAAGCCCAATTTCCAGAGCTACGAGGTGTCTTTATGGAGGTGGTGGTGACGCACAAGGAGGTTTCTGGAGCGGAGAGAGCGCCATCTCTGGTGGAAGCACGGCCCTCCATGGTTGGGTTCCTGCAGAATGGCCTGTCGCCCATGCTGAGAAATTTGGGTGAGGACGAAGGGGAACCAGCGAGGAACTTATTCATGCCTGGTGTCTCCGGTGAGGTGGTGGAGGGGCTCCCAGCCGACATCGAGAACTGGCTATCTCGTCAGAAGCAGAAATATCTCCTCTTTCGCGTGCCTCAGTTGTTATTCTGGATGTTGTTATCTGTTAATGTCATGTTATCAATATATCTGTTTACAGGGAAATAAATAATTTTGGTGTGATTTCCGACACCATTGGTTATCCTGATTTAATAAGGTTTCATCATGTTAAGCCAAATGTTGGTTTCGGGATTTGTGCACGGTTTCTTTATCCTAATATATACTTGGAGGGAAGAGGAGCAGAGACAGAAAGGGGGGAGTTGTGGAGGCTACGGGTGGTAAGGTTTGTTCTATCCTGGCTATGTTTGAGGAACGTCCCCCATAGTCAGAGTTTTTAATTATTGGTTGCACCTTTTTCTTCTTCAAGACCAGATGGGCAGCGTATTATCCTGCTGAGGACTGGGGTTTGTTGGATTCCCCTTTAGGGGGAGTCGGTTGTTTCTCCTGATACTGGCTTCCCTCTTTGACTGTTCTAACTGCTGTTAGAATTCTAGTGAGTGAGGCCTGTCAGAATAGCCTTTATCTGTTGGTTCGCGATGTGTCTAGTAGGGTGTGTCCCAAAAGGGATTCATTTTTCTCTTCTCCGTTGAGGCATGGGATATGGGTCCTGTTGTTGGTTTGTATATTGAATGGTTTGTGGGGGAGGAGAGTCTCATGTCATGTAAGGGACCAAACTGGCTAAACCTCTGTCTGGGAGGCCTTGGTGCAGTGATCTGTTTTGTCCTTTGATCTGGAACTGGGATATAGCTCAGCTCTTGTTTTTGCTCTCTTCCTCTATGGGAGACTCGAGGCTGAGTATTAAGGTTTGGTTGTGCCCAGTCCTCTCATTCTCTTCACTTTGTCATTTTGCCATCTCGAAGGAGGATGATGTCTGCCTCTTCCCAATCTGGAGAAGAGTTTAAATTGAGCTGTTAGAGTTTGTCAATCCCCCCTTTGCGCCGGGGTTGTCAGGGTACTGCTTTGACGTCTGACATTGTAGCGATGGGTGAGATGGAAGACCAGAATGTTCCTGTATCCTGTTTGAGCAGAGAGGTAATTTATCTGTGGAAGGAATATGTTGGGAATTTTGTTCCTGATTCATCCAGTCTTATTTGATCCCAATCATGTAGTAATAATAATAAAAATCTTTAGTCACAAGTGGGCTTACATTAGCACTGCAATGAAGTTACTGTGGAAAGCTCCTAGTCGCCACACGCTGGCGCCTGTTCAGGTACACAGAGGGAGACATGTGGGAGGAAACCGGAGCACCCAGTAATGACTATGGCTCTGTGCTGTACCTGCTGTACATTGATACATAAAGCTATCTTTATATGCTTTTGTTTGTTTGATGTGAATCTTTTGTAAACAATTGAAAATCCCAATAAATAAATGGATACAAAGGCTAATTTTCTCTCCACTCAGGAGCATCCTAAAGTGCCAGTCCAGTATATTGTTACAAATGTTGGTTTCTGCTGGATTTGATTGAAGTTTAAGAAACCGTGCGAACCACGATGGTGACATTTCAGCACGACACACTTGGAACACATGGTTCAATCCCAGCTTGCATTTGATAACCTGAGCTGAGACTAAACGATTTGGATCAGCACACAGACCTGACATCGCCCTCACAGTACCAGAGCCATGTGATAATCATTAAAATAACAACTTTAAACTTCACTACACATCACACGTAATCACAGTTATAATAAACATGAGCCTCACGTATGGATAATTTCCTCAACATTTTCTTTTCTGCTGGAAATGGTTATTATTAACAAAAACAGCATAATTAGGCTTTAAATAATAGCGACCAGTTCCAATCATGGCACGAGACGATTTGCACCTCTAATTTAAATGGATTGTTTCTTTTATTTATTCCTGGGAAGTGGGCGAGACTGGTAAAGCTGTAGTTACAGCCCAACTCTGCTGGGAAGGTGGCTGACCTGCTCTTTGTGGCAATGATGCTAAGTAGTCAATTACAAGATATTGACAGAGCAATGATTAAGGAATAATGCTATATGTTTATATCAGGATGGTGTGTGACTTAGAAGTGATGGTTTTGTCACATCACTGCTCTGCGATGAACTCCTCTGTCCTGGAATGTATCGAGCGTTTTCAGTATCACAACACACTGTCAAATTGTCCCAAGCAGATAGGCGGAGGAAACAAAAGTTTTATCAGAGCTCTCAGCCTGTGTCCTGATCCTGTGACCATGATGTTAAAACGGCTTATGCAGGTAAAGCCCCAGCCTATGGTGACCTTTGGTTATTCAAGCCATCTTGTCAGCTGGCATGGGTTGCATCATTATTAGAGGAGGTGTGAGTGGAGTTGCACACTGTCGAATCATCCTGCTCCTGACCTTACAATGGATCAAAGGGTTTTGAGATGGTTGGAGGTGGTCAATGTGCAGCTCCCTGCAACAATCCTCCAGCAATGTCATTGGGCCTCAGTGATTGATCTCTGTTGGCCATAATCATCCTGGGTAGTATTTTGCAATGATATGGGGGTGTGAATGAAAGCGGGGGGATGCTGGGGGTGGGGGTCACAGAATTTCTGACGGCGGCCAGTATGCAGTTTCCCTGACACTGTCCTGAATCCCAGACATTTTCCTGATTTGCTGAATGTTGGATCAGGAGCAGGAGCGAATGTCAGATGCTGCAAGGGACATTCAGTAGCATTCATACTGAGGTTCAGAGAATTGTTAGGATGAACAGTGGTGTTTATTGGTATCACGTATACACGTGTACAATGTGTAGCCTAGACCAGACTTCACACTCACCTCTACTCGAGTATTACGTACAACAGTCTCCTGCCTACTGTCATGTCGAACAAATACATCATCCTGTGGGCGGGGCTGTTCTCCACTCCCACATTAATCATTATTGTGCTGAGCATTTTTAAACTACAGCAGGTATTTTACTAATTCAATGGTAATGGGGGTCAGGCAATTGCATGGTGATATTGTCACTGGATCCAGAGGCACAGAGTAATGCTCTAGGGACCCAGGTATGAATCCCACCATGGCAGCTGAAATTTGAAGATTTGGGGTGAAAGGTCGAAGGTCTAAAACCATCTGGTTCATGAATGCCCTTTAGGGAAGGGGATCCGTCATCCTTACTTGGCCTGTATGTGACTCCAGACCCACAGTGATGTGACTGGCTCTTAAAAGGCCTCGTGTTCAGCTGGGGAGGCAGCTTCCCAGCAGCACAAGAGAGCAAGCATGCTCCACATGACCTTGAGACCCCCGCAGCCACCATATCACTGGTCGCAACTGCCACCCTGTGAAGGTATTTCCCTTCAAAAGAGCCACATCTTTTCATTTTTGCAGGAAATGCTGAGAAGGTGAGGGCAACGAAGAATCCAGCATGAGTTTGAAGAGTCAAACAGAAAGTAACTTTATTTACAACAATGTGTACACAGTATCAGCAGCTCACTCCTGGTTCCCTCTCAAGCCAGTCCCACACTGGCCAGATCTATTTATACAGCTGCTCTGATAATGATTACCCCGCCCCCCTAATTGGGGGAGCTCATATTCCTCAAGGACTGAGGGAATTTTGAGGTTCACAGGCAGCCGTGACTCAGTGGGTGGCAGTCTCAACCTTGAAGGTTGTGGGTTCAAGTCCCACTCTGTAGCTTATTGAGCACCAAAATTAGGTTAACACTTCATTTCAGTACTAGGGAAGTGCTGCACTGCCAGAGGTGCTGCATTTCAGGTAAGACATTATCTGCCCTCTTTCTCAGGTAAGTAAAAGATCCCAATTTTCCCCAGCTAACAGGATCCGGACAGGTTATAACAGTGCCTCAAGTTGAAGTTGTCCTCTCTTTCTCTCGCTTACCATGGCAGGCTGCAACACCTTCAGTGCTGGAGGGCCTCCTTAATTAGACAGTGAGCACACCATCTGGCCATTAATTGGCCAATCCTGCAAAATTTGACTGTTCCTGACAAGGTGCAGGGTTGATCCTGATGCCAGGGCCCAACCCCAAATGGCAAATTCTGTTCATTGTCCGACATGATTCCAGCCAGTTCAGGCTATTTCTCAGAGCCCTCAATTTTGCTATGGCTCCCTGGAGGATTGGATTGGATTGGATTTGTTTGTTGTGACGTGTACCGAGGTACAGTGAAGAGTATTGCAGCTCAGACAGATCATTCCGTGCAGGAAAATAAAATATATAATAGGGCAAACATAAAATGCACAATGTAAATTGGGTAGAGCTACATTAGTTCTTTAGCTTTTAGTTTTGCTCTTTAGTTTTGCTGGCATTGAGCGAGAGATTGTTGTCATTACGCCACTCCTCTAGGTTCTCGATCTCCCTCCTGTATTCTGACAATGTAAAGGGGCTTTTCACAGTAACTTCATTGAAGCCTACTCGTGACAATAAGCGATTTTCATTTCATTTCAAATACATTGACACAGGCATTGGGTGAAGCATACAGGAGTGTAGTACCACTCGGTAGATAAGATGTGTGAAGAGATCTGATCAGTCCATAAGAGGGTTGTTTAAGAGTCTGGTAACAGCGGGAAGAAGCTGTTTTTTGAATCTGTTAGTACGTGTTCTCAGACGTTTGTATCTCCTGCCCGATGGAAGAAGTTGAAAGAGTGAGTAAGCCAGGTGGGAGGGGTCTTTGCTTATGCTGCCCGCTTTTCCCAGGCAGCTGGAGGTGTGAACAGAGTCAATGGATGGGAGGCGGGTTTGTTTGATGGACTGGACAGTGTTCACAACTCTCTGAAGTTTCTAATGGTCTTGGGCCGAGCAGTTGCCATACCAGGCTATGATGCAGCCAGATAGGATGCTTTCTATGGTGCATCTGTAAAAGTTGGTAAGAGTCAATGTGGACATGCCGAATTTCCTTAATTTCCTGAGGAAGTATAGGCGCATGTGCTTTCTTCATCGTAGCGTCAACGTGGGTGGATCAGGACAGATGTTTAGTGATGTGCACACTTGTCAACCATCTCCACCTTGGCCCCATTGATGCAGACAGGGGTGTGTACAATACTTTGCTTCCTGAAGTCAATGACCAGCTCTTTAGTTTTGCTGGCATTGAGCGAGGGATTGTTGTCGTTACGCCACTCCTCTAGGTTCTCGATCTCCCTCCTGTATTCTGACTCATCATTGTTCGAGATCCGACCCACTTACGGTCGTGTCGTCAGCAAACTTGTAAACTTGATCTGATTCTAACAATATGATTGGCCCTTATCCACACATCAGGGTTAAATCATGGCTGCTGGAAGCTCATCATTCCCCGACTTCAGGCCCAACTTTACATCGCAGCCTTGGAGAAGTTTGCAATACAGCATGTATCTCGCTATATTAAAATCAAAGATCCCACCCTCCTCAGTCTACACAAGACAAAACATTGGATTAGATTTCACTAAGGGCTGGTTTCGGTCAATGGGCTAGACAGCCGGTTTGTGATGTAGAACAAGGCCAGCAGCGCGGGTTCAATTCCCGTACCAGCTTCCCCGAACAGGCACCGGAATGTGGCGACTAGGGGCTTTACACAGTAACTTCATACTTGTGACAATAAAAGGTTATTATTATTATTACCTTTTATATGACAGAAGAGAAGCGCGAGTAGAATTTTTTTAAAAGTATGTGAGGGAGGTTAGAGAAGTTTCAACAAAGCTCCACTGTTAAATCTATTCTGGAAACCAAGCGCATTCCATCAGTGAGACTCTGTACATTAAAATCTGAATCCGCTGGGTTTTTTTCCCAATTCCATTCCTGTTTGCAATTATAAAGAAGATTAAAGCTTGAAATGTAGCTCTACCCTATGAATCAGAGTATATTATGCAGCATTGGGTATCATTCTGATTGAACCAACTAAATGTGACTATTATTTCATTTTCACACACATAACATTCCTAATCCTGTTATGTTCCTCAAAATTCAGTTGGCACCAAGCACGTACCCGATCCAATCATAGAACTCCTTTCTACCGAGCTATTTTTCATTCACTCCGATTATTGTATGCAGAATTACTCATCCAGCATAAATCCTGATCCAAGCATAAAATGTTATCCAATTATCCGGTTTTTATACTTAGCACACTGGATTTAGTCAACCCATTGCCAAACTTCAACCGGTGGAAGGAATCATTTGACAAATATTTAGTTTTGCGTCAGAATAAATATTTTAGTGCAGTATTTTGTGCAGATTACAAGGTCTTCCATAGCTCGCAGATAATTTGAGGCCTGGGGTTTAGTGTTGACTGTATGTTAACTGTACTCAGCTCATGTCACGCTTTAACTTCTGATGCTGCAGCAGATCCTTCAGTGATTTATCTATTTAGCATGAAATAGATGATGATTCAGATCTCTTGAGGATGAACTTTGGACTGATGAGGCACAGGCAGTTCTGGGGGGGGTTGTTTGTGGGGCATTTTAGCACCATTTTTAATGTGAGAAGTGTTGAGCTGAGGACAGTAGCTAACCATCCCAAGCTTGGCGATACGCGATTAGGCTGAGTCTACCTTTATTGAACTTTTAAATTCCTTGCTCTGTCTGACCACAGCCATTCGCCCATCTGGAAATGGTGGGAAGTGGCAATTAGCCAGCGAAAGGGTGCAAAAGGTCGAGGAACGGGTCAATTGCAGAAAGGAGATATCTGGATGGCCTTGTGATTGCAAAAGCAAGGGGAGCCTGAGGCAAGCCTTGCACTGCCTCTGTGTTTGCATGATGTGGAGATGCCGGCGTTGGACTGGGGTGAGCACAGTAAGAAGTCTTACAACGCCAGGTTAAAGTCCAACATGTTTGTTTCAACCACAAGCTTTCGGAGCGCAGCTCCTTCCTCAGGTGAATGGCGAGGTCATCCTTGCCATTCACCTGAGGAAGGAGCTGCGCTCCGAATGCTCGTGTTTGAAACAAACCTGTTGGACTTTAACCTGGTGTTGTAAGACTTCTTTCTGTGTTTGCAGACTTCTTTGAAAGTTGGAAAGACTGCCATTATCTTCAGCCACTCCCACAAACTCTGTACCCTCACACCCAACATTTTCCTTCTTCCCTGCATTCGGCTCAGATTCAACTAGGGCATCCTAGTTGACCCAGAACCCTGATCTCCAATTCCCTCCATCGCAAGTACTTCTTGGCTCCACACCTGCCCTCTGTGCACCTGCCGGTGAAACCTTTGTCGATATGTTATCGTTTCCAGACTTGGGGCTGGATTCTCCATTCCTGCGTCTACGTGCTGACGCTAACGGAGGCGTTCCACAATGGAAAGATCAGCACCACACACTGCACCCTTTCCGCTACCAGTCAGCAGCCAGCACCGGTGCCATGTGATACACCCGAGAAACGTGCGATAAACAGTGGGAGAATCGCCGGGTCCGTGCTGGACATGCACAGGGCTGACAAGCTGCAGTCGCGCATATGCCTACACCCCCCCCCCCCCCCCCCTCACACACGCACCGATTGCGCCTGAAAAGATGGCGCTGGTTGGGCTGGACCACGTACCCGCCCACCCTGACCCCACAGCCCACCTCCTGGCCACACCCCACTACTCCCCCCCCTAGCCCTGGCAGAAGCCACAGCCGCCATCAGCATGGCTGTCGGCGGAGTATTGCGGAGCTGGACACTGTCCGTACACCCTCTGTCTCCGCAGCCTCCACGCCAGGCTCACGACCGCTGAGACTACATGTGACCCCTGCTGTTGGGAACTCAGCCAATTGGAGGCGGAGCATCACGGGTGGGCCCGGTAATGATATTCAAAAGGAGTTGCGACTGCGCGCGGCGCATGTCTTGATGACGGCGATTTGGAGGGGGCGGAGCATTGCGACCCAGCGCCAAACCGCCGACTGCCGCGTTTTTTGGCGTCGTGCGCCATTCTCTGCCCTATCGCCATTCCCAATTTCGGTGTCGGGCAATGGAGAATCCCGCAAGATTTTTCCAATACTCTGATGCTCTGCAATCGACTGTAAACATCAGGTGGAACATTCTATTGTTCATTTTTCAGACTGAAGCCTTTAATGAATCCTCTCCCTTTACCTTTGCCATCAGCTGTGTAGACCCCCATGCCCTAGAATCCCCTTTTCTCTTTTGTATCTGCATCTACCCCTCTTACTGAAAGGCTTTCTCTAAAATCACAGTTTCTCATCAAGATTTTGGTCACCACTTTTGATCTCTCCTTCTTTGACTTTACACCTAATTCTCTCTAACTATGCTCGACTGATGCACTTTGGAATGCTTTTCCACGTAAGAGACTCTCTATAAAACACAAGTTGTTTTTTGTTGAAATATGATGGGGGGATTAATGAAAATAGCAAATAGTAATTTCAATTGCTGAAACAAGAGATTTAACTAATGTGGAAGAAAAAATTGACAGACATTTAATTAAGCAAATTGCTGCCCATCCACTTCAGCAACAGAACTTTTTATTCTGTCGATGGACTGAATTGATGAATGATTAATTTAATAGCCTGTGGCACAAAGGTTTGCAATAGACTTTTTTTTATCAGTTTCGAGACATTCTGATTCAAGTATAATCTAGAGTCAAGCGTAACATTGCTTGGCAAATATGCATTTCTTCGAATTGATTACTTCAGTACATTCCCAATTTAACATATACTCACGCATCCCAAAAAAATGAACTCCACAAGTAACAACAGGGCAGTTTTTGTTGTGCGATATCTGGATATGCGCAATCATTTTTAAGAGTATCAGTTTTTCAGGAAAAACTTGCACTGACGGCAATATTGTTGTTAAGTGATTGCAAATTTGAAACGGGGATGGGGGTGGTAAATTACTTTTAAATTACATGTTTTAATTTGACAAACGTACAGTACATAAAGAGCAGCACCATAATTTTCCCCCGCCAGTTTTCTTTCTCTTTCTCCCGTCCTTTCCTGAAGGTGTTCACATCCTGAAGTATGGATCCATGGCCCTGACAACCCTCCATTACCTTGCCCGAGTGCCTATTGTTCAGTATTTGAGAATTGGCAGCTCAGTTGACCGAGGAGAACATTACTGCTTCCTGTCCTTGCCAGGTAGAAGCAGACGTGTCTTTTTCAATAAGAACAGGGGGATGGGATTAATTCAAATGGGCCAAGTAATCATAGGATTCTTAGGGCCACTGGAAGGTGATCAGAAATGTGAATCTTGGCTGATTTTCCCCGCAGCACAGTCAGCTGCAAGAACTCTTTGACAGCAGATCAAGATGAAATGCTTTCACTTAAGTAATCTCTGCTTCCTCGCAACAATATTCCTTCAAAATCGTCAGTGCCGGATCTTCAACATTCCTTGGGACTGCACAAAGAGTAAACACCAACATGGGAATATCTATCAAATTCCATTGCCTGCTGAATACGCACTCACAAACAAACAGAGCACACCAAAGAATTCCATCAAAAAGTCTTATTTACAATTAATAGAAACTCATCCAAATACTAATCTTCGTGCAAGAACATGTCTGCTTAAGATGTGCTTCCATTTAATTTGCTGCTTTTATGAGGTGCTGTCCCAGTGGTTTTAGCACAGGAGTTGGAAGATTCCTTTGCCTCTGATGGGAGCATTTGAGATGCGGTGGTCAATGATTTCAAGAAGCACTAGCCTGCGAGACCCGGATGCAGACTTTCAACGTCTTGGCGATCGCCAGATAGCTTCCTGACATTGAGACAAGCATTGGTTGAGAGTTGGCCAGGGTTCAGATTGGGAGAATTCCCGACTTTGTGGTCTTTTCACTGTACCTCGGTACACGTGACAATAAACAAATCCAATCCAATCCAATCCAATCCAATCCAACTCCTGAAAAAGTACACCGGGAAGTTCAGGCTATTGATCTGGAGAGATCGGGAGCCGTGCCCGTCACCTCCGGAAACAGTCTGGAGGAAGTACAGGGTGCGGGGCAGGCTGGACGAAGGCCCGACTCGGTACTCTGGCACTTTTCCCTAGCTGTGAAAAATAATAAACAAAAACAGCCCTTCGGAATTCACCTAACAAACTCCCTCACTGCTCCCCACCCCATCCATGTGAACCCAGGCCATTTCATGCCCCCCACCCACTCCTCATAGCCCGTTATAGCCCATTATCCTATGCCAACAACCCCATCCACCAATTCTCCATGGATCTTTATAACCTCTAATAAACCTATTCCTCTTACAGATCATTAATGACTCCCATGCACTGTGTGACAAACTATGCACCCCCACCCACCCCATAGTCCTTTATAACCTCTATGCCAGCTTAGTGCCAACCCATGGAAATCTGTGCCCCCACCCACCACCCTTTTCTCTTTCGCCCTTCATGCCAACTCACCCAGAATCCATCATGGGCAGACCTCAGGAACCATGCTGGATTAAAATTAAATTCCTCAGGGCGGGATTCTTCGTTCCACCAGATGTGTTTTCCTGGGGCGGGGGGTGCTCTCGCCAGAAGCGGGACTCTCCGTTTCTGCTGTCTACCAATGGGATTTCCCACTGTGGCCATCCCAGGCCGCTGGAAAACCCAAGGGTGTGGATGCACTGCCAGCGCAATGTAGAATCCCGCCAGCGGAGAATTCCGCCCTCAGTGTTTGGAGATGAATTTCCCATTTTAAACCACAATCTCTTGGATAAAAACCCATTCCCTACATTTAGCTTCCGTTATAAGAACAATCATTTGTATTCTTCGTCCCATTTATAAGCACTTGGAACTGACAATCAAACTGTGAAGCAACAGGCATACTATTATGATAATGATAGGTTGTAAAATCAGTCATACAGCATTGATTTTTTGATGGTAGCTCACTCCACCCCTCCCCAAGGTTTAAGCCAACAGACAAGCACTGATTTTTTTTTCAATACTACAGATAGTTTTTGTTTCAAATATTTAAAGGGCAGTAAATTTAAGTGCCTTGTCAACTTTCTTTGACATCTCCCTGTTCCAATGAGCTTGACCATACCAATGAAGTTATCCACTTTTTGTACACATTCGTGCCTGCTTTTACAATCCAAAAAAGCACTTAACCTCCCCAAAATGCACTTTACCTCTCTCATAGGGTACCTTACCTCTCTCAAAGAATATCTGCTGTGGGATTCTCCGTCAGCGGGATCCTCTGCTTCGCCGGCAGAGCACCCACGCCCGCGGGTTTCCCAATGGCGTGGGATGGCAACAATGGGAAATCCCATTGGCCGGCTGCCGGAACGGACGATCCCTGGGGCTGAAACTGGGGCTGCGGTATGAGAATCCTGCCCCGATCTCTCACCAAATGTGTCCTGGGATCATATCTAAAAGGTACCTTACATCTCCAAAGTAAGTTTAGACCTTCTCGTGACATGTCTAATACACACATCGTATTTCTCACTCCTTCCTTGTGAAAATCGCGCCAGACGTCAGCATGTGCAGCCACCTCTGCGAACCATAGATGTCCAAAATTTGACCCACCCCTTTTCCACCTCCCCTTGAGAAAATCATGGGGGCCGGTTTGGGGGCAGGATTTCTGGAATCTGGCCTCCAGCTCCAAAGGTGGAGATCATATCCATCTGCGTGAAAATTCAAACCTCCAGGGTACGGATGTAAACTTTAAACAAAGCAGTGCGTGCTGGCATCAAAGAACACGAAGCATGGGGCCCGACAGAAATGCGGGCAGAACAGACCGCACATTCCATTGTTAACTTCAAGATCATCTGCATAGTACTAAATGTATTTATTTTGTATTCAGTCACATCCTGGGAAGAGTTTTCACCTGGAAGGTGTGTGACGGTAAGCTTCTTCAGCTGGAAGTTGTGCAAAGCTGAAGACTTTTCTGTGTGATTGGGCTTATCTGTCAGGCAGTGTGTTTGCTTCAGGGCGATGCACGGTACCATGAGAAGACCTTTGTACCACCCCAACTTGGAACTGCCGTAAATCAACAGCTGGTGGAAAAGATGTTCAGACAATAACCCTGCTATCTGAACTGGGGATTAGTCGGGATGTGTATCTTAGTGCTCTAGCAACCATGGTACTGGGCCGAGCATATAAACATTCTCATAAAATAAGTTCTGGCATTTAGCACTGTATGGATTTAACCTTATAGATAGCAGTCACGATATTGCTTGCGGGGTTTTAAGAGACCAGAACATCGAAAAGAACTGAAAAATATAGAAGGGAAATAGGTTAAATGATGAGAAAACAATTATGACATTTAGAAATACTTGAATTCATATTAAGCGCACAACAAGCTGCAGTGTATAGATGTTGCGATTCACAGCCAATCCACTTGACTGAAGGAGTGTGTGATCCTACACTGACCTCTACAGGATGATTGCAATGCTGTACAAGGACAAGTACTCATTGTTTAGAAGATGCTTTGTTTCGGTGAGATGCTCTTGCTGAACTTGTCAGTTCCTTGCTGCTAAACCGAAGTTGAAAGTATCGATAAAATAGAACAAACACTAAGACAACCAGCGAGAGTTTCTAACAATGGTACTGTACACCTGCAAGGTAAGTTAAGATTGTATCAGTCGGATGATGGACGGAGGAACAATTGCAAGAAGGATGGCAGGGCTGCTGGTCTATTGGAGATGGGAGGGAGGTTCAGGTGAAACAATGACAAACCAATAACTGACCCATAAGCAGTAGCTCATCCCTTCATAGAGCTGCCAAAGGGTCCTTTCGATCATGAGCTACTAGGCAGGTTTGTCGTGTGAAGAGTCTGGCACTGGGACAGCACTGTTAGAAAAGTGTCTCGCCAATCCCCCTCTGCTGACGATCGGCAGCACGACCCAAGGCTGCAGACTGGATGTCCGAGCTGGCAGAGAAAATGAAATTCGCTATCCTAGGGTCGGAAGAAGGCTTTCATAGGATATAGAAGCCGTTCGTCAACTTGTTCCAAGACCTGCTCGTCACCAATAAAGTGTGAGGGGGAGAGGGGGGAGGGGAGAGACACGGGACTATCCACGGCAGAGAGGAGAAAGAAAGGGGATAGGGTGAGAGGGGGCCTGGGGCAGGGGAGGAGGAAAGGAGGAGGGGGAGGGGGGGGGGGGGGGGGAGAAACACATGCCAGTGGAACGCGAGAGGCAAGCAGGAGGGACAAATGTTGCAGAGGGCCAGCTCGTAGACAAGCTAAGGCCCGAACCAAACTCAACATAAGCGTTTGTAAATGCGTGCCTTGGTCATGTTGGAGAGTGTCAAATATGTAAGAAAAGTATGTCTCTTGCAGCACGGTGGCGTAGTGGTTAGCACTGCTGCCTCACGGCGCCAAGGTCCCAGGTTTGATCCCGGCTCTGGGTCACTGTCCGTGTGGAGTTTGCACATTCTCCCCGTGTTTGTGTGGGTTTCGCCCCGACAACCCAAAGATGTGTAGGGTAGGTGGATTGGCCGCGCTAAATTGCCCCTTAATTGGAAAAATGAATTGGGCACTCGAAATTTATAAAAAAAAGGAAAAGTGTGTCTCTTAAAGGGGAGGGGTCACGACCGCAATTGTTGTGGTATGCTCCACTGTTGTGAATATATGTGAAAGTTTAGTATTGTTTCATAAATTGTTGGATACAAAATATGAAAACTCAATAAAAATATTTTCAAACAAGAAAAAGAAAAAAGGGTCTTACAGCAAGCTTAGCACCTCTCTTTAAATACTGTAAATCTCCACTTGAATAGTTTTGGGGTGGGCCCTGGCTGACAATCCAATATGACAGGCAACAAAGTTCCAGCCTTTAATGCACCCTGCCATGTTGAATGGTTGGCCGCCAGGCTTCCAGCTGGAAAACCAATGGCCCGCAATCACATTTCTCGGCCAAACATTTTGATGCGCTCTCACAATCTGGGTGCAAAGAAGAGGACGACAGCCAGCTTTGAGGCATTCTTAGCTCACCCGGGAACGGGAAAAGAAAAAAAAAACAAGCATTTCTGAGGCATCTATCATCCAAGCAGGGAATGCATTGACATGAGACTAATGCCATCCAGCTGCGGAGTATTTTGCCATATGGGCCAGTAACAAACTTTGGCAGTAATTCACTTCCTATTATAGGAGCGATACAAAGAAAACACTTACATATGTACATTTAAGTGAAAACCATAACAATAGTCCATAGGGCTAAGCTAATAAAGCTGGAATCATTTTCTGAAATGGAATACACCAACATAATTTTGTTGTTCCATCCTTGAACCGTGAAAGGTTAAACTAGAAAGTTGATACTTAAAATAAACAGCAATGACATCATTTACAGCTCGACTCTGTTGGATTTTATACACACTTTATATCAGCACCGTAATGGAGACATATTTGACTGCTGCATTCTGCTTCTTTGGTACTATTTATATAGCAAACAAAAAATCTCTCTGAAGTGTAGTTTGTGTTGTGGTTTAACAAAGACATAAAACAGAGAACTCTGAAGTTCCCTGTCTACTTTTCAAACTTTATAAAAGTCAAGTTGTTGCTCTCAGATTTGTTTATTATATTCCAAATCATAACATGAGGCAGGAAGAAATCTGATGATCTGGGAACCTATTCATAACAGAGGTTTAACATTTAGCAAACCTGTAAATCAATCGCAAACATTAGAAGTGAGACATGATTTTATAAAGCTCCTTTTCTAAGCAATAGTAAAATAAACACAGCTGCACGCATTCTTTCCGTCCCTGAGAATGGCCAGGTTTGCTGTGTACTCTGATAGGGGCAGCTCCCCCTCCCGCACCCCCCTCGGGCTCCCCCCACCCCAATCTTTAGCAACAGGAATGGGCATTCAAATACAGACCTCTTATCACCACATTAAGTCTATGGGGGCACATCAATTCTGATGAGAAACACTATGTGCATCAGATGATTTGTTTTGCATCATATTGGATTTTGCATCATCCAGGGGCTGGTTTAGCACACTGGGCTAAATCGCTGGCTTTGAAAGCAGACCAAGGCAGGCCAGCAGCACGGTTCAATTCCCGTACCAGCCTCCCCGAAAAGGCACCGGAATGTGGCGACTAGAGGCTTTTCTCAGTAACTTCATTTGAAGCCTACTTGTGACAATAAGCGATTTTCATTTCATATTGAACGAGATATCCTTCTTGGAAAATTGCTTGGGTGACATTACGTAAGCCATCACTAAGCCTTTGAGTGTCAATCATCGTTTTCCAACAAGGCAATTTCTGTACTTTTTGTTCCATTTTTCCTTCAGTTTATTTTTATTTTCTTTCTCTGGATGTACGCCCACTGCATTTTCCAGTGAAGACACTGGGCCGTCATTCTGCACTGAAGGGCTCTCTGCTGCTCTCGAGGCACGCAGCTGCGATGAAGTTTGCAATAGTGGGGCAAAGTGAGTGGACGGCTGATTTACCTCCCACCCCTGTCGGTGGTAGTTCAGCCTCAGCTGTGCAAGCAACTGGACACAAATTTGAAATCGGGATCCCTCTTTAAGGAAATCGCAGCATGTTCCACAAACTGCAGCATGTAGCAGCCAGTTGACCATTCTGCAGTTATACTCTCTGAATAGAGACAGCATATTGCATTGACACTGGCAATTTCCAACAGTCTTTTTATCGAAATTTAAGGGATGACATGTGAAAGAATATTTAAAATTCACTATCCCAGCTGGGGTAGTATTTAAAAATAAAAACCAAGTAAAGAAAGACCTTCCATATTATAGAAAATGTTTGTTCTCTGCATGGTAACAAAACTACACACATAGATTTTCCTTCACACCTCTGTAGCATCAATAAGCTCCTTTACTCTCAGAGGTAATCGCCATCTTCTTCCCCAGGTTGGCAACGCAAACTAAAAAGGTGATTTTTAAAAATCCAGGTAAAATAAATTCAAATTTGTAAACAGAATAGTACATCTCCAGGTATTTGGTTTCATCTTTAGTTCAATAATACATAGGCCGACAATGATCAAACTGTTAACAAATGCTTCAACATGAGGTTGACTGAGTGGAGTTGTGAGTGTGGCCCCCAGTGGATTCGAGAACGTCACATACTGCTGGTGATTGTTAAGTGTTAGTAGTATTTTTAACACTTTGATTTTTTTTTATAAGCGGCATGTGAAGTGATGGGTCCTTGAGCAGTTAAAAGTGTCAATCATACTTAGAAAATAAGCTGAAAAAAAATGGTGTGCTTTCTCCTAGTTTGGTACGGAAGTACTACTTGAATTCTGAATGATTTAAATATTATGAATGCAGCAACTCTTCAAATAAATAAGACCACATTGAGGCGTAGTTTAAATAACCAGGTTAAGGATGAGCAAATTGCTCAGGCCTGCTTTTGGTCCTTTAACAGTAAATTTTTCAGTGTGGTTTGTTTGATCTTTCTCAGTTTTCCTTTTGCGCAATTGGAAATAGCAGTTGATTTTTTTTTTTCTTTTTGTTTCTTCCCTTGAGGACGACTTATCTGTTGGTGAAGAAACAAAGGGAAAATTTCCAGCTGAAATACTGCAGCCTGGCTCTGTTTTCTGGGAATATACCAACACGTCCAATTCATACATAATCAGACAGAGATCAAATGCTAAAGCACATCCAGATCAGAGGAATTGCTTCCAAAAGAACTTGTCAAATAAAATCAGTTGATTCATCCTTAGACCAAGAGTTGAAAATTTGACTATTTCATCCCTAACTTGTTTCGGCATTAAGGCTGGAATTAAAAGGGTATACATTATATTGAGTGAGCAGGAGGCATGACAGAAATCAATTTTGTTCACACAGGTCTGAACATCGCAAATATATTTTGATTATTTAGGTAATCTTTGTCAATTCCTGAATGAATCGGATGAGTCTTTCTAAAGACATATAAGAGCATTTTAAATATAGTTTATCAATTAATTCTATCAGGCATTCATCCGTTCAGTGTTTGTAATCGTACCCTTAAATAGCAGGTGGCAGCATTGAATGTTTGTCCCTGGGTACTCATTTATCTTTATATTTAAACATTGGACCTAAAACAGAGGGTAACCTTTATTAAAAGTAGCATATTTGTTTGATACTGAGTGGGGTGGGGTGGGGTGATCGGGCGAGATTGTCTGCCCTCCCTCCACCAATTCTTCCATCTAATTTGGGCCGGCAGGTTGGATAATTGCTTGAAGATGCAGTCTTCTGTAACCCGCTTTTAAGTGAATTCAATATTCTGCCAGGAGAGTCATTGGGCACAGCAAACACTGGGCTCCTCACTGACATATACCCTGAAATTAATCCATGATGGCAGTGTGATGTTCTGTGTCACATTATCCGTCATTATGCATTAATTTATGCCTGTTGCAAGGATGCCCTGTACAACGCAGAGTGAAGAGATTGCACCAGAAGTAATTTGGAATAATCACAGTGCATTGATTTGGAAAGTGCTGACAAATTTCAATTGAACTGCGAGCAAACCTTTTCTCCTTCATTTTTCTGCTTTCGGACGCTGAAGAGTTAGCATCTGTCTACTCTTGCTTGTCCTTTTTCAGGCCTTTGCTCGTGATGGCCATCCCAATAGGAATTCTCTTGTAATTCGCTGCCTTTGACAAGGATGAGGAGCAGCAGGAAAGAGATAACAAGTGGATATGGATCCACTGATGTCACCGACTAACTGTTCAGCAGTACCCCACCACCAGAAGCTGCTGGTTTCAGTCATTCCATTTGCATCGATTTGAAGACCAATAGCCAAAGAAACTCTTCTTTCCCAAGGAAGCCATCCAGGCAGTGGATTCTTTGAATGGTAGGATTTCCCAGAGTCAAAGGTGCGATTGATTTTTTCCATGTGGCCATCAGGATTTTATTTATTGATACAGTTATGCACATTAACAGCAAATTAACCTATCCCCTAAATGTGTGGTTAGTATGGCCATTGGCATAGAATAATGCAAGTCAAGTTAATTAAAAAATAAGACTACAAAGGCAGTAATCTCGCGATTACAACTAGTGCCATGTGCTAGCAAGAGTAAAAATAACAGTAGAATCATAGAATAAAATTATAGAATCCCTGCAGTGCATAATGATGCCATTCGGCCCATCGAGTCGACACCGACCCTTCGAACGACTACACTACCTAGGCCCAATTCCTCATCCTATTCCTGAAATCACATCTTAAGGGGCACTTTAGCATGACCAATCCACCTAATCTTCACGTGCGCAATTCTCCGCACTCACGACGATGCGGAGAATAGCGGGGGTCGTAAATTTTTACGGCCACGCTAGTCTGACGCCCGCCCGCTATACTCCCCCCCCCCCCCACGCCCAACTCCCGACACAAATCGCTGCCGCCATTTTTTTACGGCGAGCAGCGATTCTCAGCTGGCCGATGGGCCGAAGTCCAAGCCCTTTACGGCCGTTTTTACGAACGGCAAACACACCTGGTCTGGCCGTTCGTAAAAACGGCCGTAAAGTTCAGTTCTTGGCAACCACGGCCGTGCCAAGGGTGCCATGGGCCCGCGATCGGTGCAGCGGGTCCGATTCCCGCGCACTCTTTGTCCTTCCGCCGCCCCGCTGTATCCATTGCGGGGCGGCTGAGGGGCATCCCGGCCCGCGCATGCGCGGGTTTCGCGCAAATGCGCGATGACGTCATCCGCGCATGCGCGGGTTGGAGTCTTCCAATCCGCGCATGCGCGGCTGACGTCATGTGACGCGTCAGCCGTCGCAAACTCTGGCAAGCGGGCAGAATCGCGCCCCACATCTTTGGATTGTGGGAGGAAACTGGAGCACCTGGAGGAAACCCATACAGACACGGGGAGAATGTGCGAACCCCACACAGACAGTTACCCAAGGTCAGATTTGGCACTGTGATGCAACAGTGCTTACCACTGTGCCATCGTGCCGCCCCTGATGAATATGCGGCTGGAGAAATGTTGTAGGAGGGAGAAATGCAGATTCCTGGGACATTGGGGAAGGTGGGACTGGTACAAGACAAAGGGGTTGAATCTGGGCAGGACCAAGACCAATATCCTCGGGGGTTGGGGATGGTGTTAGGGGGGGTTGCTGATGCTGTCAGAGAGAGTTTCAACTGCAATGGCTGTGATTCACAAGAGGACAAAAAACATGATCCAGAGGGGGAAAATAGAGTATGAGTAAAATTGCAGGGAACATTGAAACCGCCGTAAACGTTTCTACAAATATATGAAGAGATAAAAGATTCATAAAGACAAAAGACTGCCCAGAAATGTTAGGGAAAAGTCTAGCGAGAGGGCAAAATTGAAGAGACTCAGTATGAGTAAGAAAATGGTGTTGAGGAAATTAATGGGGTTAAAGGCTGACAAATCACCGGGGTCTGATAATCTACATCCCAGAGTATTACAGGACGTGGCGCTGGAGATATTGGATGCTTTGGTGGTCATCTTCCAAAATTCTACGGACTTTGGTGCAGTTCCTATGGATTAAAGGGCAGTAAATGTAACCCCATTATTTAAAAAGGGATAGAGGGAAAAAGGGAGAATTACAGAGCAGTTAGCTTAACATCAGATTGGGGAAGTTGCTGGCGCCTATTCCAAAGACATGCTAACAGAACATTTGGGAAGGATTAACAGGATTGGACAAAACCAGCATGGGTTTATGAAAGGCAAATCATGCTTAACTAATCTACTGCAGTTTTTTGAGTACATAACTAGTAGAATAGATAAGGGAGAACTGGTGGATGTGATGTATTTGGACTTTGAGAAAGCTTTTTATAAGATCCCTCATAAGAAGTCAGTGGGCAAAATTAAAGCACATGGGATGGGTGTAATGTATTGGTATGGATGGAGAATTGATTGACAGATGAAACAGAAAATGGGATAAATGTGTCTTTTTCCGAGTGACAGGCAGCGACTAGTGGGGTACCGTAGGGAACAGTGCTTGGGCCCAACTGTTCAAAATGTATATAAATGACCCGGATGAGGGAACCAAATGTAAAATTTCCGTGTTTGTTGACAAAACTGGTTGGAATAATGATCTTTGAGGAGAACGCAAGGAGGCTCCATGGTGATTTATATAAATTGAGTCAGTGGGCAAACACTTGGCAGATGCAGTACAATGGGACTAAATGGGAAGTTACACACATAGGTGTGAGAAACAGAAAGGAAGAGTATTATTTAAATGATGATAGTTTGGGACGGTCCAGGGGTACACGAGCCGGCTGAAGGGATGACTATTTTTGTGGGCCGGGGACCGCGAGAGGCATCCGCCATGAAACACGGCAAGGCCGCTGCAGGCCGCCACCTTGCGCATGCGCGGCCATGGACCCGCCAATTCTCCAGGCCGTATCGGCAGCTAGAGCTGGGAGCTCTACGCTGCCTGGCTGTGAGGCCTTCCCCGCCTACCCGCAACAGGGAATCGGTGGCCGTTTTGGGACAGTTTTCCATCACCGTTTTCACGCCGGCGTAGGGACTTAGTCTCCAGAAAGAGAATCCAGCCCCTTAACTCCGACTGCCTCATGTCTTTAAGAAGAGCCCGCTGTTATTATCTGTGAAATGTTCCATCCAAATTAATGAAGTGGATTCGGTACCACTATGGTTTGCTCTTTTATTTCTCTTATATTACCTGCACCTTTAAATTGCAGGGTTTTAAATTCAATTTCTCCAGGTGATGAGAGTGGAAATGTTTTTCTGGACCCCCCCCCCCCCAGTAAAGTCTTGAAAAATGACTCAGTCATTTAGCACAGGGATCCTGAAATAGGCATTAGCCCTGTGACATTATGTATAATTCCAGCACATTGAGGGTTAATGTAAAACTCTAGCTGGCCACCAGATGGAGCTGGGGAGCAGATCTATAAAATGGAATGCCTCTCAGGATTCTGAGAGAGAATGTAGAGAAGGAGGGAGAGGGCTCGAGAGAATAGAAGCAGAGCAGAGAACAATTTAAGATAGAGTGCATGAGACAGGTGTTAGTACAGTGTAGATTGTAGTTTAGTTATAATACTTGTTTTTGGAACAGTGATCGAATTGTAAAATAAGCAGTTCAATAAATTTAGCTTTGTTTATGTGACTTCGCGTTTTGTGGTCTTTGTTGTACACTGTGAATCCACCCTGAATATTAGCAACACAAGGAACATTACAAGCCCCTCATTATCAGATGTAGGGAGTCCGAATGGCTGTTCCAGGCGAAGTTCGGATGGAGCTGCCTATCCCAAAACAGAGCCACAACTGAGCCCAGAACTGCCCAAAATTGGGCTTGGGTGCAAATGTTTTACACCTGTAAAATGGCTCAATTTTGACAGACGGATCTCAATGAGGAGTTGATTTCTCTCGGAAGAGTGCTTCATCGCACGACGTAAACTGGCTGAATTACCAAATTCCAAGCAACCTTCCCTATTGTGTCTGTTCTAATTGTGAATAAATCTGCTGAATAATTCATCCTGTTTAAAAAAAAAACGTATCTCGTGAAGCTAATATTATCCATCTCCTGCAGTGACATGATCGGTAGTGGAATCTTACATCCTATCTGGAAGCAGTTTACAATAAAAGGAAATGCTGTTTGCCCTGCAGCATGTTACATCCGTGCACTGTATGCAGGAGGCTAAGTTTAAGATCAAAAGAGATTGCAGACCTGCTTTTGGAACCTACCTTTTGCAGCGCGATGATGTCTAATGTATCGGGGGCAAGTAGTAACGTGAAATAATGGGTCAAATGTTTCATGGCAATCTTTCACGAAAACACTTCACAGGGTGGCGGACTTTATGCGCCACCCCTCTCCGCTCCCCCCCCCCCAACCCCCGCACCCCGGCTTGCTTCTCGGAATGGGGGAGGCCGACGGTCGGATCTTATGGTTGCTCCACCATCTATGGAATACCCATTGAATCCACCCCATGCCATCGGGAAACCCGTAATGGGGGGGGTGAGGGGGGGGGGGGGTGCGGTCAGTGGCGGATGGAGGAGTCACTTTAGTCAGGGAGTCCCTGTGGGGGTCACTCTAGTTACACAGTCTCTGTGGTGGTTCCTTCAGTTAGGGCGTCCGAGGGGGTCCCTCTATTAAGGGGGTGCATGGGGGGGATATCCCTATTAAGCATTCCATGGGGGAGGGTCTCCCTATTAAGGGGATGTCTTGGAGGGTTCTCCCATTTTGGGGTGTCGGGGAGATGGGGGGGGGGGTCTGGTGGAGGAGGGGTGAGCAGGCATTGTGTGGGGGGAAGGTTGCCCTCGGATGGACTTTGGGGGCAGCTTTGTTGAGGGGTTCCACAAGGTCCACCACATCAAACCCACGCTTGGTGAGCCCTGTAGTAATCCTCATCCACGTGGTTCTTGGCTCAGGGATCGGAGCATCACGGAGGGCCGGAGAATAGTGAGCCAGGCCAGCTGAAGATGCAAATGGGTCAATAGGTTCCATTTGCATTCATTTTCATCCTCCCACTGACTTATGGGAGCGAACCACGATCATGTGGGGGGAGGGGGGGGTCAGAACATCATGGGCTGGATTCTCCGATTTGGAGACTATGTTCCCATGCCGGGGTGGGAACAGTGGGAAAACTGGCACAAGAAGGCCACCGATTCTCCATTTTGCTGGGGGCTATCAGGAAGGCAGCGTAGAGCACCCGGCTGTAGCTGCTGATAAAGCCCAGAGAATTGCCTCCTCCATGGCCACGCATGCGCAGGGCAGCGGCCTACAGCGGCCACGCTGTGCTTCATGGCGGATGCCGCACACGGACCCGGTCTGTGAAATAGTCCCCCCCCCTACGCTTGACTCACGCTTCCCGGACTGTCCCATCACAGTGCCCCCAGCTCCAGGCCAAGTCCCCCTGCCCGTGGATCGGCCCTCCCTCAACTGTGGCGGCGCTGGACTGAGTCCGCAGCCACCACGCCGAGCTCCCGACAGATGAAACCACACGCGACCGACGCTGTCGGAAACTCGGCTGGGCAGGGGCGGAGCATCGTGGGGTGGGCCTCAGGCAATATCGGAGGCCATCGATAAGGTGCGCAGCGTACTCTTTGAGTACGCCACTTTGGAAGGTGCGGAGCATCGTGAAAGTGCCACCACCCCCGATTCAGTCGGAAACGAGGATTCTCTGGCCGATCGGTGAATGCGACTTTGCCGTCAGCGACCGGAGAATGCCGCCTCACATGCGTATCAGCACCCGTCAACACCCTGCGCCGATGCCGAATTTTTTGATTCTCCACCGCATCAGGGGACCCCGCTACCATTGGCGAGTGGCGGAGAATCCACCCCGCTGGTACTTAACAAAGTCTAAGGTATTATGTAAAGTCAAAATTATAACTTTTGTCTTCAGGATACAGGAATACCACACAGCTCTTACTGAAAAAAAAACAACCTGGAAACTGCTGCTTAGCTTATCAAAAGCTTGAGGTCCAGCTTCACAATAATGAAGTATTCGATCAGAGTTTAAAAACAATAGCAGGGTCCACTACCCCCTTTTTTTGGTTCCAATCTTTTTGTCACCTCAGCTCCAATCTGCACATTATCCTTCTGCACAAATCTGTATTCATGAGGAAATCTTGGGCAGCAACTTCCTTGTTTCAACTCCAATCAGGCACTTGTGAAAATCACTTTTGAAAATATCCTGAAAGCACAAAGCAAAATATGTGCCAAATAAAGTATGAAATAGCCTTTGTGCCAATGCAAATGTTTTGAAAATCTGGCGCTGAGGTTTTAACATCTCAACTCAAGTAGATAACACATTAATTATCCAGTGTCGACAAAGAAGAGGAACAAAGATTTTTAATGAAATTGCCCTTAAGTAAAATCATTGCCTGAAAATAGATATTAAGTAGCACGTTACCAGCATTGATACTGTATAGTAATGCCCTGAAAATACTTTGGAAGGTGTATGTGTGTGTAATATGTGCACCATGGATTTACAGTTAATGATACATTAAAGGCATTCAAAAGGCATCTTGACAAATACATGGACAGGATGAGCATAGAGGGGTACAGCACAAGGAAGTGCTGAGGGTTTTGGTCAAGGTTATCAGGTCCGGTACAGGCTTGGAGGGCCAAAGGGCCTGATCCTGTGCTGTATTGTTCTTTGTTCTTTGATAGACGATGAGCAGAATACTCCGAGCCCGCCTGCAGTGGGTTTGATGGCAGCTGGGTGTGGCGGATCTGGTGGGAGCCAGAAAGACAGAAACCCACCAGTGCAAAATCCCAATGGAAGGTTGATGGAAGGTCGTTCTTTTCGCTGGCAGGTGGCAGAAACGTCATTTACATCTCATGAATGCTCTTTAAACAGCTATAACATCCAGTCAAGCCTGTCAATCCTGTGTCACACCAACGGGAATTTAAATTCACCTCAAACCTGATTGCTGATGAGGGCCATGCACAAGATTGTCCTCAGTTCGCTAGAGATGTCAGGGTGAGCGCAACAACGTTCTGCTACAGTGCTGTGCTGTTCCTGATGTGCTGTTCACCACTCTGCTGGGGAATACCAGTCCCTGCATTCATCTCTGAGCTGGTCTTCACCGGCAGCACCATGGTGTTGGAACATGGACCCTCCTATCTCACAAAGTCGGGCCAGTACTGCACCTGGAGTTGGAGATTACAGGGTCTCATTGCTCCTGTTGCCATGCACCAGAGTTTATCTGGACAGTGCTATAGGACTCACAATGGCATGCAGAGGGGAAGGAGGTGGATAAGGTTGATTAACAATGGAAGGCAGAGGGAAGACCGAGCGGAAGCCCATCAAGGCTGCATGAAAGTCTCACAAAACAAGGGGGTCAAAGGGATACCACATTGTTTACTTGAAAGAGGATGGATGAAGACTCCAGATGTGGTGGGCGGAGGTCGAAGTGGTGAACTGGTGTTTAAATATGGCGCCGGGGACCTTCAAACCCATCAGCGGAACGTGGACGAATCGGCTGCTGGCCCGCCTGGAGATTTGGAGGGGCAAGCACGGAATCTGGCACAGGATCCCGGTCAGCAGGACAGGTGCCACCAGAGCCGCCCACCACCGCGCTTGTCTCAAATGTGAAAAATCCGCCATGCACGTTCAGAGTCAGGAAAACTGTTTACTTTACTGACTGCTCATTGAATCCAGTACACTTCCATTTATAGGGAGGAGGGGGAGAGGGGGGGGAGGAGGGAGGAGGGGGGAAGGGGAGAGGGGAGGGGGAAGGGGGAAGGGGAGGAGGGGGGAGGGAGGGGGAGGAAGGGGGGGGGGGGAAGGGGGGGGGAGGCGGAAGGGGGGGGTAGGGGGGAGGGGGGAGGGAGGGGGAAGGGGGGAGGAAGGAAGGGAGGGGGGGGGGGGGGGGAGGGGGGAAGGGGGGGGGGGGGAGGGGGGAGGGGGAGGGTGGGGAAGGGAGGGGGGAAGTGGGAGGGGGGGAAGGGGGGGGGGAGGGGGGGGTGGGAGGGGTTTGTTGGGTTATGGGTATAGGGTGGATACGTGGGTTTGAGTAGGGTGATAATTGCTCGGCACAACATCGAGGGCCGAAGGGCCTGTTCTGGCTGTACTGTTCTATCTATCTATCTATTTTTGATTATCACAGCAAGTAACCAGGAACAATTGTTTGCCATTTTTCTATGAGGAAAAAGTGCAATTGGATGCTTTAAACAATACACAAACTATAGAGAGTACAAAAGGAAGGACAGATCACATTCTGACAGTAAAGCCATTATAGGCACGTGGCGCAGTGGGACTGGGACTGCGGCGCTGAGGACCCGGATCCGAATCACGGCCTTGGGTCACTGTCTGTGTGGAGTGTGGAGTTTGCACATTTTCCCCCGTGTCTGCGTGGGTTTCACCCCTACAACCCAAAGATGTGCAGGTTAGGCCGATTGGCCACACTAAATTGCCCCTTAATTGGAAACAAATGATTGGGTATTCTAAATTTATTTTTAAAAAGTTAGGCCATTATAATTCTGGATGTTTGACTACTCTTTCCATTGAAGGTTCTTCTGAAGGTTAAAGCTTGTCCATTTTTGTTGAAGGAGAACTGAGAACCAGCCCTTCCTTCATTATTCAAGAACACCTAGTTTCATGGGATCGTAGAATTTACAGTGCAGAAGTATGCTATTCGGCCCATTGAGCCTGCACCGGCCCTTGGAAAGAGCACCCTACCACTGCCCACACCTCCACCCTATCCCCGTAACACAGTAACCCCACCCAACCTTTTTTGGACACTAGCATGGCCAATCCACCTAACGCACACATCTTTGGACTGTGGGTGGAAACCAGAGCACCTGGAGGGAACCCACTTAGACACGGGGGAGAACGTGCAGACTCCGCACAGACAGTGACCCAAGCCGCAAATCGAACCTGGGATCCTGGAGCTGTGAAGCAACTGTGCCAACCACTGTGCTACCTTGCTGCCCCAATTAGTCCAATTATGCAGGTATTAAGCAGTGGCCATGCACCAGATAAAATAGGCACATATTTTGGTCAAAGAATCTCCCAAGGATGACATAATCCCCATGAGACCAAGTACTGGCTGTGTACCCGCCAATGAATTGATCCACCATGTCTTTCTCACTGACCCTCCTTTTCTCTCTCTTGCTCTCACTTTGCTGGAGCTTTAGTCACAGATGGTGGTTATTTGCTTGTTCCCCTCTGACAGTGGGAAAATCATAATATCAACAGAGGATGTACAGATAAAGAAAAAAAACATATTTATCTGGGCCTTTCAAGCCTTAGCAAGTAGTCTTACAACACCAGATTAAAGACCAACAGGTTTGTTTTGAATCTCTAGCTTTTGGAGCACTGCTCCTTCCTCAGGTGAATGAAGAGGTGGGTTCCAGAAACATATAGACAAAGTCAATGATGCAATAATATACTTTGAATGCGAGTCTTTGCAGGTAATTAAGTCTACAGGTCCAGACGGAGCAACTGGAGAGAGGGATAATCACAGGTTGCGTTACCACGGACTTCTTACAGAAACTCAGCACCCATGGACCAGTTGAACCTGGAACATTCCTTGTTACAGTGGAGGTCTCGGCACTCTACACCAGCATCTCCCATGACGACAGTATTGCTGCAACTGCCTCAGTACTCAACACCGACAACTGCCAATCTCCAGACGCAATTCTGCAACTCATCCGCTTCATTCTGGATCACAACTCTTCACCTTCAACAACAAGTTCTTCATCCAGACACACGGAACAGCCATGGCGACCACATTCGCACCTCAATATGCCAACATCTTCATGCACAAGTTTGAACAAGACGTCCTCCCCGCACCGGACCTTCAACCGACGATATACACCAGATACATCGATGACATTTTTTCCTTTGGACCCACAGTGAAGAATCACTGAAACAACTACACGATAACATCAATAAGTTCCATCCCACCATCAGACTCATCATGGACCACTCTCCAAAATCGGTTGCATTCTTGGACACACTCATCTCCATCAAGGACGGTTACCTCAGCACTTCGCTTTACCGCAAGCCCACGGATAACCTCACGATGCTCCACTTCTCCAGCTTCCACCCTAAACACATTAAAGAAGCCATCTCCAATGGAAAAGCCCTCCACATACACAGGATCTGCTCAGACGAGGAGGAGCGTAACAGACATCTACAGATGCTGAAAAATGCCCTGGTATGAACGGGATATGGCTCTTGACTCATCAATCGACAATTCCAATGCGCCACAGCAAAAAACCGCACCAACCCCCTCAGAAGACAAACACGGGACACAACCGACACAGTACCCTTCGTAGTCCAGTACATCCCCGGAGTGGAGAAACGACATCTTCTTCGCAGCCTTCAAGAAGTCATCGACGAAGACAAACATCTTGCCAAGCTCATCCCCACACCCCCACTACTTGCCTTCAAACAACCACGCAACCTCAAACAAACTATTGTTTGCAGCAAACTACCCAGCCTTCAGAACAGCGACCACAACACCACACAACTCTGCCAGGGCAATCTCTGTAATCATTTTTTTCAACCCCGAAAGAGGAGGTTCACTAGGTTGATTCCAGAGATGAGGGGTTTGGCGTATTCAAGAGAGATTGAGAAGTTTAGGCCTATACTCGCTAGAGTTTAGAAGAATGAGGGGAGATCAAATTGAGGTACACAAGAAGATAAAAGGTATGGAGAAAGTAAGCATGGAGCGGATGCTTCCTCTTGTGGGGCATTCTAAAACAAAAGGTCATAGTCTCAGTGTAGTAATGCATGGGAGGCAGGAGTTCCGTCACCACACCAATATTTATTTACAATAACGATATTACAGGAGCAGCTACAAACAGTGCTGCTAGCAGTCCAGTCAACTAAAGACTGGCTCACAAAGCCTACACAGGTGATTATATGGGCCCCCTCAATGAGATTTCATTGAGGGAGCTCATACTCCAATTGGCCAACCAATAAAGCCAATTGGAGTTCATTACACCCCTCCCCCCAAGGTCTGAGGAATTCCTGCCAGCTGGCATTCCTCTGAGCTTCTTCCTGCTCCTCATGTCTGGGTCTGTCACCTCTGTGTCGTCCGCCGGGTCGTTCTGCGAAGTGGGTGGGGTGTACCTTATAGATGCTCGTCTTTTCCTTGACGACCTCCTTGGAAGTTGTTCGTCCTCCTCCTCGGGGAGAGGTGTCGCGGCGGCCTCGTCGAGTGTGTCCAACTCCGACTCTGGTGACTGGATGACGGGGTCTGGAGAAATTGCTCGGGGCTGGGGTGTGGGTATCCTTTCCGTCTGGGCTATCCCAGCATGAGGCGGTCCTGCTTCGCCTGCCTCCAGGTGTGGTTCCGCTGCCCTTATTTGGTCTAGGTGTTTCTTCAGCACCTTACTTCCTATTGAAATCTCATAGGATATGGGCCCTGTTTGGGACTCTACCGTGCCTTTGACCCAGTTGGTCCATTCCCATAATTCTTGACCCAAACCGGTGCCCCCACCTGGAAATGTCTCTGCTGCCGACTATTATCATGCCCCCTGCGTTGGGCTTCCTGTTGTTTCTCCACTTTTCCCGTTTCGCTGTGTAGAATCTGTACCTACGCAAAATGAGGGGTGGTTTTGGGTCGTAGTGCTCTTTCACCAATTCCGTTACTTCTTGGAAAGTTTTCGTGTCCGGCGCATCGGGATAAGTCAGACTACGTATAATGGCGAAAGCGGAGGGTCCGCACGCCGACAGCAGGATAAGCCGTCTCCTTTCGTCCGTCAGTATATAATTTGCCCGGAAGAAGTAACACATTCTCTCCACATACTGGGACCAGTCCTCAATAGCCGGGTCGAATGCCTCTAACCTCCCAAAAAACGGCATTTTTAAAATGGCAAGGCTTACTCTCCGAGTGCGGCAGCTGGTTTCCGTAAAATTCGTAGTTTACCTCGTCGCCACTGTAGTAATCCACGGGAGGCAGGAGTTCCGTCACCACACCAATATTTATTTACAATAACGATATTACAGGAGCAGCTACAAATAGTGCTGCTAGCAGTCCAGTCAACTAAAGACTGGCTCACAAAGCCTACACAGGTGATTATATGGGCCCCCTCAATGAGCTATCATTGAGGGAGCTCATACTCCAATTGGCCAACCAATAAAGCCAATTGGAGTTCATTACACTCAGGATAAGAAGTAGCAAGTTTAAAACAGATTTGAGGAGAAACTACTTCTACCAAAGGGTCGTGAATCTGTGGAATTTGCTGCACCAGAGTGCAGTGGATGCTGGGACAGTGAGTAAATTTAAGGAGGCATTAGACAGATTTTTAATTGGTAATGGGTTGAAGGGTTATGGAGAACAGGCAGGACGATGGAGTTAAGGCCAGGATGAGATCAGCCATGATCGAATGGCAGAGCAGACTCGATGGGCCAAACGGCCTAATACTGCTCCTATATCTTATGAACTAAGTATCTTTGCAAAACTGATACAAATTCACTTGCCATGGCCCAACAAATGCTTGTTCACATTTTGAGACTGATTTGACCCTCGACCCTAAAATGTTAAGGAATTTGCTCTGCTTCGTTCACTACTTAAAACCATAAACATTTGGATGTCTCGAAGCACTTTACAGTTAATTAAGAACTTTTGACGTGTAGGCATTATTGTAATGTATGAAAGCATGCCATTCAATTGTACACGGCAAACTCCAACAAACAGTAATTGACCAGACAATCTGTTTTCAAAGTGAGGTCGGTTGGTGGATAAATATTGGCCAGGACGCCAGAGGGAAACTAGCCTGCTCTTCTACAAAGTAGGTACAACAGGCAAGAAAGGAGGCAAATGGTATGTTGGCCTTCTTAACAAGAGGATGAGTATAGGAATAGAGATGTTTTACTGCAATTGCATAGGGCGATGGTGCGGCCACACCTGGAGTATTGTGTGCAGTTTTGGTGCCCTTATGTGAGGAAGGATGTTCTTCCTATGGAGGGAGCGCAGCGAAGGTTTACCAGGTTGATTCCTGGGATGGCGGGACTGTTATATGAGGAGAGGCCAATTCGGTTAGGATTATATTTATTGAGAGCAGCACATTGGCGCAGTGGTTAGAACTGCTGCCTCATGGCGCCGAGGTCCCAGGTTCGATCCCGGCTTTGGGTCACTGTCCGTGTGGAGTTTGCACATTCTCCCCGTATTTGCTTGGGTTTTGCCCCCACAACCCAGAAGATGTGCAGGGCCATGTGGATGGGCCACGCTAAATTGCCCCTTAATTGAAAAAACTGAATTGGGTACTCGAAACATATATTACAAAAAACAAGAAAAAAGGATTATATTCATTGGAGTTCAGAAGAGTGAAGGGGGACCTCAATAAATCTTACAAAATTCTAACAGGATTAGACAGGGTAGATTCAGAAAGAATGTTCCTGGCGGTGGTGGACTCCAGAACCCGGGGTCATAGTTCGAGGATAAGGGGTAAACCTTTTAGGACTGAGGTGAGGAGAAATTTCTTCACCCAGAGAGCGGTGAATCTGTGGAATTTGCTACCACAGAAAGTAGTTGAGGCCAAAAAGTTGTGGAATTTCAAGAAGGAATTGGATATAGTTTTTGGGGCTAAAGGGAGCCAAGGGATATGGGGGGGGGGGGGGAGGGGAGTGGGATCAGGGTATTGAACTTGATAAACAGCCATGATCATAATGAATGGCGGCGCAGGCTCGAAGGGCAAAATGACCACCTATGTTTCTGTGTTTCTAAGTAGTGTCGTGGGATCTTTCACATCTAACTGACAAGATAGATGGCCCTTGATTTACTACCTCACCCCCCCCCCCCCCCCCCCCCCCCCCCCCCCAAAAAAGCACCTCTGACTGTGCGGCATTCCCTGAGTATTGCATGGGAGTGTTATCCCAGATTAAATGTTCATGTCAAATTCTACTTGTGTTAAAAATGTAAGTAAGTTATTAACCCAAATATACTTTGCATGTCATATGTTAAACATAAATATGGGGGTTCGCCCTCAAAATAAAATGCCAAATTGTTTTGACATTACAGAGCACATCATTTTAAATTAAAAGCAACACTAAACTGGCCCTGTACTAAATAACACTCTTTGACAATCTAGGTGGTCGTATCAAAGTTTCAATTTATTGAAAATATGCATTCAAAGGTCATGTGGAACATTCAAAAATGAGATCTATTTTATTTTAATATTTAATCTGACAGTGACAGCCATCTACCTGCTGTGGAATACGTTAGAGTATTAAGATAACAGTTAGTAATCAAGAGGTTATTGCACATTTATTGATTTTACGACACATCTGTGCTCAGTGGATCTCAGGCCATTTTGCTCGTATTTGAAATAAACAGTTAGTTAGAAACATTGTCAATCTTCAACATGGTGGTAATGTTTTATTCACCTAGCTCTTGCATTGCCAGTGAAGCTAAATAAGACAAATCTAAGGGCAGATGTTAACACACACAGCTGATGTGTCAGAATAAAGGTTGCTCCGACTTCAGAGCACAAACCCTTTTTTTAAGGTCCTCTTTCATGTGAAATAACGGTTGACAGTCTGGAGATTTATCCAAAACAAAAGGCAAGGAGAGAGTTGAGATTGTTGCAAGGATTTCAAAATTTGAGAATGTACGCAACATGGCAAACAGCCTTCGTTTGTGCTTATCATTAACAAGAATATAAAACACATTCTAAAACAATGCACTTACGTTTGTCAGAATACTTACCATGTCACCAGTAAAGGTACTTGGAGCAGAATGAGATTGGCTCACACAGGAAGGAAATGAAAATATGTGTCCAGCGTATGAACTTAGAGGACACAATTGAATGGCATTTTATCATTACGACTTCTAATGTTCACCTGCTGAGGAAGATCAAAAGTGACTGTAAGTAAATTTTTCCACTATGAAATATTCTAAAATGTATAATCAATATATGGACATGACTTTGCAGCTACACATGTACACACATTTGTTTGTGTGTGGTTACACAATACAACATAGGCATTGCCAGTGCAACTGGCAGTAAATTGCCAATATTATATCTTGGCACCTTTTAGCAGAAGATGTGTTTTGATTATTGAGAAGGGTAAGTCAGTCACAACACAAGGAAATGACTTAGAATTTCTACATCCCTCTGCGCCAGTGTATAAATTACCATTGAATTGTATTTACACCCTCATCATCTCCTCATTAAACCCCTCGAATGACATTAGAACAAAACTGTTCTATCACTGTAAATAACAGAATGACTTACTTAATCTATGTTTTAAAATATATTACAGCAATAATGTTTAATGTTATTACTGTATTACTGAATATTAGACAAAATACATATTTCACCCACACCAGAATTAAAGCACTTAAGAATCACAAATCATATGACTGGCATTACAATACAGCTAATAAAAAAGGATAAATTATTCATCTCTTGCATTCATTAGTTAAGTGACAGCGAAAAAAAAAGTAATAAGACAATGTATCCTTGAGTATATAGGTTTATTCCTTGTCCATAATCTGAAGTGATTTCGAAATGTAAATTTGAAAGTTCGCTCAAGCCACTGGCAAGACATACCAAGCGTCCACCGAGTGGCTGATGACCTCATTTATTTAACCTCTTAAGCTTAAACTTTGCAATTCTGGTGAAAAGGCAACAAACAAAATTAACCATCCAGGATATTAACACTTCATATTTTACACCTCAGCAAACTGGAGGATGTTCGTGACGTTGCCAGGAATTTCTATCTGTTTCTACAAAGCTCTTTAAGTCAGCCTAGATGTGTGTGTGTGTGTGTGTGTGTGTGGGGGGGGGGGGGGGGGGGGGGGGTTAACGGGAAAGTAAATGATGTTCTTCAATTTCAATTTGCTTCTTTTTAGTGTAGCCACATTGTTTAAAAGGCACCTTGCCACAATACTGCAATTAGTGCAATTGTCACCACAGTCCAATAAAGAAGTTTAGCCATGGCCTACAATTCCACATGTTTCGGCGAAAGTATGCCTCTGCTCTGGGCACTTACTCTTGACTCTCATGGAAGAGTTTTACAGTTCTGCTGCTAGAGTGTTTGCAGGTAGGTGAAGGGGAGGGCACATAATATATGTCAGGTGACTAGCCCCGTCCTTCCCACCCACCCCATAATATGATGGACAGAAGGCATCAGCCAGCCCAATTAATCTTAGACCTACTGAGACTCTTAAGTGGCCAATTAATAACCAGCTAATGGTCTGTTTCCACCATTATGTGTGGCTGAGCAAGGTGAACGGTAAGCTACATCAGATGAAAAGGTGGGCACAGAGGGGGTGGGGTACTTCCTTAAGGGTGAGCCCTGTGCCAACCGGTGGCACCCACCACCCCCCCCCCCCCCGCCCCCCCAAGATCTTACCCCATTTTGTAACTTCACCAGAACCCCCAAAGCCATTATGCACCTCCCCATCCTCCTCGATCTCTCCCTGATCAAGAACCTCTAAATCCGGTCGCCAAGGATCTTCTGCTTGGGACTGCCTGTAATACCAGCAGCAACCACTACTGAGTCCTGGCGCTTGTGGGCCTATTCAGCTGCCAGCCAATCAGACTGACCAGCAGCTCTCTTGAGGACAGGACTTCCAAATTACATCATTAAGGCCACCACCAGCACATTATCACTGCAAGGCACCCGTTTTTTAAAGTTGATCAGATCAATAAATATCTTCTCCCTGCTTATTAAACTTTGACAAATATTTTGCTCATTTTAAACATATCCAAGCCTGTAACATTGTATTCCGTATACATTTCTTTATTTGTCTACATCTGGTGGGATAAAAACTGCAGCTACAGTATATCTGTACGACTGGCAGCTTCTAATTTGAAAATCTGAATTAAATATACAAAGCGGATACCAAAAAAAAAGCCAAAGCTGTTTTTCCAGAAAATCATTGAATTGGGCCTCTTGGAAAATGTTTAATTTAAGCAGTACCATTGCAAATTAATGAACGGCAGTGAAATGGTTAAGAATGGCAACATCTTTCAACACACATTACTTTGAAGTGAAACAGGTTCACAATGTTCCAACTGTCTCGCCGGAAAATTAACATTGAATGCAGTCTAAGAAAATAAAATCAATCTATGAGCTTCAGTGTTCTGTCTGCATTATGAATCGTGGATTACCACTTTGAACTTTGCTCTAGTCATAACTTTGTAGTGCTTGTAAATCTTCAATACATCGGAGTTCACCTCAAATTAGCCTTGCTAAAACGCAGTTTCTGAACTTCATCTGTCAGGCTGTTCATGTCTGGCTGTATGCCACACATAAGCCAAATGCCTAGATTAATTCACTCGGCTTGTGAAAACATTCGTGTTTATACTTCTCAGTTTTTTTAAGTACCTTTAAAACTGCTAGGTGACAACAATTCTCAAGTAAACTTTCTGACATGAAATGTTTTTGTTTAAGTGAACAGCTTTCCTTCAACCGCACAGTCATCCATGCAAAGACCTTCCTGGTCTTTCACCAATAACATGTCCCGAATCTATGTTAACAGATTTAGACTTTTCCAGTAAATAGAATAAAATGTTGGTTTTACAGCTTCGCTTTTCAGTTACTATGAGAAAATGAATGGCCCTCATCACTGGTTAGCGTACTATTCAGGCTAATTTTGCAGCCCTTAAGGTTTTTAATTTCTACCTCTGATCTCCTGGGATATTACTACTGAATAATGTCACTCCCAACATCATGGCCCACACCTACATACTTCAATCATTGTTTGCAATTTTATCAATAGACACTGGGCGTGATTTTTCTGCCGGCGGGTTTCTCCACTGCGCTGGCAGAGCAGCCACACACGCGTGTTCCCCTGCGGCATGGGGTGGCCACAATGGGAAATCCCATTGGCAGGTGGCAGGAACAAAGGATCCCGCTGCCGGTGAAGGCGTGCCGCCCAGGAAAACGTGGCTGGGCGCCGGAGAATCCTGCCCATTGATTGTATTTTTTGTAACTCCTTTGGAAAAGCCAATGTTGCATTACATCTTGAGCTATCTGTATTTTGTTATTTATTGAAAAATCCGATACAACCTTCCTTTCACTTGCTGAATCTTGAACCATGTGTCCAGGTGTCTGGGGTCACCTTGTTTTAAAAAAAAAGTGCTTGTGGACCTGCAGAGAATTGCTCCTTATGTATCTTGCAAGTTGTTTACCTTCATTCTTAAGCTATGCCAACAGTATAGTCAGTTCATGGAGTAAACGATAAAATATTAAAGCATGCCGCTGTTCAGAGAGACTTGGGTGTGCTAGTGCATGAGTCACAGAAGGTTGGTTTTCAAGTGCAACAGGTGATTAAGAAGGCAAATGGAATTTTGTCCTTCATTGCTAGAGGGATGGAGTTTAAGACTAGGGAGGTTATGTTGCAATTGTATAAGGTGTTAGTGCGGCCACACCTGGAGTATTGTGTTCAGTTTTGGTCTCCTTACTTGAGAAAGGACGTACTGGCGCTGGAGGGTGTGCAGAGGAGATTCACTAGGTTAATCCCAGATCTGAAGGGGTTGGATTATGAGGAGAGGTTGAGTAGACTGGGACTGTACTCGTTGGAATTTAGAAGGATGAGGGGGGATCTTATAGAAACATTTAAAATTATGAAGGGAATAGATAGGATAGATGCGGGCAGGTTGTTTCCACTGGCGGGTGACAGCAGAACTAGGGGGCATAGCCTCAAAATAAGGGGAAGTAGATTTAGAACTGAGTTTAGGAGGAACTTCTTCACCCAAAGGGTTGTGAATCTATGGAATTCCTTGCCCAGTGAAGCAGTTGAGGCTCCTTCATTACATGTTTTTAAGGTAAAGATAGATAGTTTTTTGAAGAATAAAGGGATTAAGGGTTATGGTGTTCGGGCCGGAAAGTGGAGCTGAGTCCACAAAAGATCAGCCATGATCTAATTGAATGGCGGAGCAGGCTCGAGGGGCCAGATGGCCTACTCCTGCTCCTAGTTCTTATGTTCTTATGTTCTAAAGGGAGTATTAGATTACAATATAATCTTTTTTAGTGTCGCAAGTAGGCTTACGTTAACACTGCAATGAAGTTACTGTGAAAAGCCCCCAGTCGCCATATTCCAGCGCCTGTTCAGGTACACAGAGGGAGATTTCAGAATGTCCAAATTACCTAGCAGCACGTCTTTCGGGATTTGTGGGAGGAAACTGGAGCACCTGCAGGAAACCTACGCAGACATGGGAAGAAAGCACAGACTCCGCTCAGACAATGAACCAAGGTAGGGATCGAATCTGGGTCCCTGGCGCTGTGACGCAACAGTGCTAACCATTGTACTACCATGTCACCCAGATTATGGAGAATTTGTCTTGCAAAGGTTAGCGAGCAGGAATTGACTCAGGCACGGGTCTTCTGATTGACACTTCACCTCCTTGACTTTCATTTTGAAACAATCAGACATCCTGCAGAGTCCAGTCACTGGAAACAGCACAGACTGCAACACAGAGGAGAGAGAGGAGAGGTTCAGCAGGAAATAAGAGAAAATTGAACAAGCTAGTCCCGTAAAAGAACGCTGGGAGTAAAAAGTTGGCAAAAGAATAATAGAATAAAATAATGCAGATTAAGTGAAAGGAAAAGCAAAGGAAGGACAAAAACGAAACTGAAACGCAAAACTAATGTTCTTCCTGTTCAACGTTTATTTGACGTTGCTTAAATTCTGCTTCTTTATTTCACTTTCAATTTTATCCTGTCTCCATAGTTACATTTCTACCTCATTACTTCTCTCTGTCCTATTTGTATTGCTATATATGACTTTGGCATTTGTGTTAGAAATTAAAGAGCACTAGCACAAGGAACATCCGCCTAATAGAGTATCATATAGATCCATCACAATTAAGTGCTGTGAGTGTATGTGGACCAATTTGCTACTGTCCAGCAACAACTTCCCCAATAGACCTGTCTGCTTCCAGTTAAACAATCTTATGGGATTGCATTAATTGTACCAAGTGTACATACTACACATTGCTACGATGGTATTGCAAGGAACGCTACTGCAAACACTCTAAGTAGGTCTGCGTTATGTCAAACCTTTGAGACCCAAGGAAGAAATTTTTAGCATCCATAATAATTAACAGAAATCAAATATAATAACATGGGTGTCTTTAAAGATAATGGGCAAGATGTTCCGGCTGTTTGCGCCAACGGTGCACCCCCACAGCGGGTTTCCTGGAAACATGGGGTGGATTCAATGGGAAATTCGACGGACAGCGACATGACCAGAAAATCTTGCCACTGGCCAACGGCGGGCCTTCTCCCACTGCCGAGAATCAGGTCGCGGGCAGGTCAGAGAATCATAGAATTTACAGCGTCCATTCGGCCCATCCAGTCTGCACCGGCTCTTGGAAAGAGCACCCTACTTGAGCCCACGCCTCCACCCTATCCCAGTAACCCCACCTGACCTTTTTGGATACTAAGGGGCAATTTATCATGGGCAATCCACCTAACCTGCACATCTTTGGACTGTGGGAGAAAACCGGATCACCCGTAGGAAACCCACGCAGACACAGGGAGAACGTGCAGACTCCACAAGACAGCTGGGAATCGAACCTGGGACCTGGAGCTCTGAACTGTGCTAACCACTGTGCTTAACTTGATATTCTTTTACCCTTGTTACTATTTCTGACCACCAATGTGTTTTGCATGATGTTTGATTTACGTAAAGCGCTGAAGTAATGTACAACGTTACACGGGAATAATTTAAACATCCATTTTGCAGTGTTACTATTTCCTAATACTTCCTGCTGAATGGATCACTGCGAAGAACTGTTGGTTCATTACTACCTGTACCAACCATGACAAGAGAAATCTATCGGGGTAGCAACTAATTGGGAGCAAGCCTCTGAAAGTGTGGTTTGAAATTTTACACTGCACATTCCAAAAGTACGCTGCTTGCCATGAATTCTTGTTAAGATTTCTAAAGAGAGATTTTTGAATCCTATAAGCAGTTGGTCGGGCACCTCTTCGAAATTCTGCTGCAGGAAAAAGCAGGGAGGCAATTCTCTCCCCCCCCGACGCCGGGTGGGAGAATCGCTGGAGCGCCGGGCGAGTCCCGCCATGCCGCCCCGGCACCCGCACGCGATTCTCCCACCCCCCCCAAACCGGCGCGGTGAGATTTACGGCTGGACGCTCGGAGAATCATCGCTCGGCGTTTGTAACGGGCGAGCGGTGATTCTCCAGCCCAGATGTGCCCAGTGGGCTGCCCAATACGACGGGTTCCCGCCGGCGCAGTCCACACCTGGTCACTGCCAGTGGGAACAGCGTGGGAACGCTGGAGGGGGGGAGGGCGGCCTGTGGGGGGAGGAGGGGGGATCCAGCACCGGGGGGGGGGGGGGCTCAAAAGGGGTCTGGCCCGCGATCGGAGCCCACCGATCGGCGAGCGGCCTCTCTGAAGGAGGAACTCCTTTCATCCGCTGCCCTGCAAGATCAATCCGAGATTTCTTGCGGGGCGCCCGCGGGGAGGACGGCAACCACGCATGCACGGGTTGGCGCCGGCCAACCTGCGCATGCGCGGGTGACATCATTTACGCGTCGCCGGCTATGTCATTTACGCGGCGCCGCTTTTTTGCGGCGCCAAGGCCCAGCTCGCGTAAATGACGCGGCGCTGCTCCTAGCCCCCCGGGGGTGGGAGAATAGGGGGCGAGGAGTGGCCTCCGACGCCGGAGTGAAATACTCCGGTTTTCACTCCGGTGTCGGGACTTAAGTCTCCCGATGGGACAATCTCGCCCCTGGTGTTTGAAAATTCTAAGATATGCCATGAAACTCGTTAGCTATTAACCTGCTTCACAAGTACCATGAGATGTCAAAATATTACCCCATTTCCAAAAGTTTTCTTTCATTCCAGTTAATATCATCATACATTCTTTCCCTCTAATGTATTTTAAAAGTATAAAGACGTGAGCTGACCAATAGCTAATTTTGCATAATGCAACAAATTTATGTCAAAACAAAGTACATTATTGTAGAACCTGGTTTTATTTTGAAGATTTGTCTCATTATACGATTTGAAAACTGAAACATATCTATCCTTGAAAAAGATCTTTGTTTTATGCTCCTCAAAAAAAGGGTATTAATATATGTGTATGAGGAAGGGTCTTGCATGAATTGTTTGGTTATGCTTTTCATGTGTGCACTCAAAGTGAATGGTTCTGTATTTAGTGCCATTAACATAAACACAGGAATACCTCAGCCTCACCCCTATTGTTGCATCCATATGGCCTTCCTCGTGGCATTCCTGATCCCTCTCTATCTCCCTCCTGCAAAACATTGGATTGTTGGATTTTATACTCCCCTGCTGGGGATTTAAAGGCAGGGACTTTGTAAAATCCAAAAGGTGGCCCTCCTGTTGCCTGTCCTCCTGACTGTGACCAGTCTGACATTTTACAGGGATGGAGGAGGCATCAGGCAACTCACCCACCCTTTGGCTCATGAAATCCTAGAAGTAGGGTATGCAGAGGAGATTCACTAGGTTAATCCCAGAGCTGAAGAGGTTGGATTACGAGGAGAGGTTGAGTAGACTGGGACTTGTTGGAATTTAGAAGGATGAGGGGGGATCTTATAGAAACATATAAAATTATGAAAGGAATAGATAGGATAGATGCGGGCAGGTTGTTTCCACTGGCGGGTGAAAGCAGAACTAGGGGACATAGCCTCAAAATAAGGGGAAGTAGATTTAGGACTGAGTTTAGGATGAACTTCTTCACCCAAAGGGCTGTGAATCTATGGAATTCCTTGCCCAGTGAAGCAGTTAAGGCTCCTTCATTAAATGTTTTTAAGATAAAGATAGATAGATTTTTGAAGAATAAAAGGATTAAGGGTTATGGTGTTCAGGCCGGAAAGTGGAGCTGAGTCCACAAAAGATCAGCCATGATCTCATTGAATGGCGGAGCAGGCTCGAGGGGGCATATGGCCCACTCCTGCTCCTAGTTCTTATGTTCTTAAGTAGTAAATTAATGGCCATTGAAGTGCCTCATCACACTGTTAATATTTCGCTTACCACGCAGGATGCCTAGGAGTTTTAGCTGTGCGAGCTTGTGTTGGGAAAGGGGAAGATTATCTTCATTGTGGATCACTGGGCCCATTTGGCTGAAGTTCCAAAAAGTCATCCCCTACCTTTCAACCCTCCTTCCTGGCCTCTTGAACTCGTCCCACATCTGCCTCACCCATCTTGCTGAAACCCCAGTCTAGTTGGGCTCTCCCGCATGGTGGGATTGCCTGCAGTCCCAACAGTGGCCACCACTTTCAGTTAGCACTGCTGGGAGCTGCCGGCCATCCAATTCAAGGGCATCACTAAGGGCGAACACCCCAGAAAGGAATGGAAGTTTCTACTTAAAGCAAATAACGCTGATACCAGCACTAAATTGTTGAAAAGCAGCTGCAGGATTGTGGGCGAACTCCCCATCAATTCTTTAGATCATGGGGCACGCATGGTTTACTGAGGCCATTTAAATTATAAGCTGCCTCCACTGAAGTTGGAATTCAGTAGGCCAGGAGTGTGTACCCCAGAGTGTGTAGTTTAGATCAGATAACTGCTGGTCTGAACTTGGTGGAGTCCTTTGGGTAGCTGGTGTACCCCTTTGGAGAGGTAACATACCAGTTTAGATATAGTGTTAGGACACATTGGGAGAGATCAGGCAATCTTTGGGATTGGAAACACACCCTTTGGTATAGGTGAGACCTCTTTGGAAGAGGTGAGGCATCTTTCGTAATCATTAAAGTGAACATGACTGTGGATAAAAAGTGCATGAACACATTAGAACTGTCAAAACCAACAAAGAACTCTCAAGTTGTCAAAAAAACTGTTGAAGCTGTCAAAAAATTTCCAAAGCTCTTAATGCTGTCAAGGAACTGTCAAGCTTTCATAGAACCATCAAAGCTGTGAAAGCTATCAAAGAAATGCCAAACTGTCAAAGAACTGTCAAAGTTTTCAAATCCATCTAAGAGCTATCAAAGCTATCAAAGGTGACAAATACTTACTGAGAATACCAAGATCACATGGGTGTTTTTCAAATTTAAATTTCACTTGTAAATATTTCATTTGGTTTCATTTTATTCGCATGTGCATCATTGTTGTTTATTGAGGGTAACTTAGTTAGAGAGCGAAATGTATTGGTACGTCTCTTAGTTGGCACACATTGATGGTCACAATTGAGTTTGGGACATTGCCTTTATTGTGGAAGACAATATAAGGCGACAAACTAGGGGTTTGTTTAGCACAGGGCTAAATAGCTTGCTTTTAAAGCAGACCAATGCAGGCCAGCAGCGCGGGTTCAATTCCCGTAGCAGCATCCCTGAACAGGGTGGTGACTAGGGGTGGAGAAGGGTGGGCCAGCTGTGTCTATGGGTTCAGCCATGTTCGGCATTTGAAGCCTACTTGTGACAATAAGCAATTTTCATTTCATTTTTCAAGAAGTGTCAAGGTGTACTAGGTGAGTGTTCACAAAGGTGTTCAGGACTAAGGTTGCTTGGTGAGGGCATGAGTTGATACTAAGTTGGCATAGGGGCTAGAAAGGGCAATGGGAATTAAGGGGGCCATGGGAATTAAGGGGGCCATGGGAATTAAGGGGGCCATGGGAATTAAGGGGGCCATGGGAGATGCGTAAAGGAGTATTTGTTGGAATATGGAGCATTAGAGACCTTGGAGGCTGAGTGCGCTGCATTGTTTGGCATGGATGGAGCTTGGGGAGAGTGTGGAGATGGAGGAGGTGAGGGTTGGAGGACTGATTTTTCTTTCAATCTTTTCAAAATTAATTAACCAAAGAGCCTGAGCACAGAGGCAGACCTTTCATTCAGCCTGCATCCGCACCCAGAAATCTCCACACTCGTTCTGGTGGTAGCAGACCCAACTTCTAATCCAGGCAACCTCCCCGTAATGAAAATCCAAACTTCAGGTGACCATTTTTAAAGAGTGAGTTCACAGAACCAAGACTTGTCCTGTCTCTTTGCACCTCATCTGAAAGCAAATAACAGGGCCTGAGTCAGCAGCCTGTTTGTGGCGAGTCAGGCCAGACACTATCAGGTGGTGGATTCCGACTTGTAAAACTTGTGGGAGCATAGAGTGTAGTGGGAAGGGCCTGACATCCTGGGTTCGGTAGGGGGTGGTGGGATCATCAGCCAAGGTAAGAAAATGAGGGGTCGAAAGTGCAGGGTCAGCACTTTTCACATATGGGTCTATTTCAGGGTGGTGGCTGGCAGATTCCTCCTGGTGCTTCGGTTTTACATAAGAACTAGGAGCAGGAGTAGGCCATCTGGTCCCTCGAACCTGCTCCGCCATTCAATGAGATCATGGCTGATCTTTTGTGCACTCAGCTCCACTTTCCGACCCGAACACCATAACCCTTAATTCTTCAAAAAACTATCTATCTTTATCTTAAAAACATTTAATGAAGGAGCCTCAACTGCTTCACTGCGCAAGGAATTCCATCAATTCACAACCCTTTGGGTTTACCAATAACATTTCAATGACTCCTGCTGAGAGTGACTTCAGACAATATCCTTTACGATGTGGAGATCGGTGGGCCGGCTGTGTCTGTGGGTTCAGCCATGTCCTGCAGAGTGGTGCTTACAACACCGGACACTGACATTAGCATTCAATAAAGAGGCAAATTTTAAACACAACATTACTTCTTCCACAATAAAGGCGATGTCCCTAACTCCACTGTGACCATCAATGTGTGCCGACTAAGACACGTACCAATGCATTTCACTCTCGAACTAAGTTACCCTCAATAAACAACAATGATGCACGTGCGAATAAAATGAAACCAATCTAATATGAAATATGTACAAGTGAAATTTAAATTTGAAAAACATCCACGTGATCTTGGTATTCTCAATAAGTGTTATGTTAATAGCAATTGAGTTGAGCCTGAAAGTTGTGGCTTTGTTAGCGGCACGGTAAGACAGTGGTTAGCACAGTTGCTTCACAGCTCCAGTGTCCCAGGTTCGATTCCCGGCTTGGATCACTGTCTATGCGGAGTCTGCGCTTTCTCCCCATGTCTGCGTGGGTCTCCTCCGGGTGCTCCAGTTTCCTCCTACAGTCCTAAAATGTGCAGATTAGATGGATTGGCCATGATAAATTTGCCCTTTGTGTCCAAAAAGGTTGGGTGGGTTACTGGGATAGGGTGGAGGTGTGGGCCTGGGTAGGGTGCTCTTTCCAAGAGTCAGTGCAGACTCGATGGGTCGAATGGCCTCCTTCTGCACTGTAAATTCTATGATGCAAAGCGAGCTTGTTTACTCGGGAGTCTCTCTAATAGCATGCCTCTCCACATGCTGCTGTGTCAGCTGAGGGTAGGTCCCACCAATGAAAAGCTACCCCTGCTGCTTGATTGTCTGTGTCCTCCATGCATGCCATCAGTATTTTATATTTGATTTAAAATCACATGGGAGCCAGGAAAAAGCAAAAGAGCAGAGGTCACGCTCATTTCTGATTCCACCATCACGAAACAGTTGCCATAATTAAAACTCTGCCCTAGCAGCTAAGCTAACTCTCGATGAAGAAACTTTACACACTCTAGTCACTCCTTTCTTGAATTTCATAACACTGCAAGAAATGGCCTCCTGCACTGTAGGAATTCTATGATTCTACTAAGTTATGCTGTTTCTTGGAAATATAATTTCTTCTCCCTGACCTTTTGTCAAGTAGGTTTCTGAAGCAATAAAATATTTCTTTGTTTAGAGGAAAACAAATCTGTATTAACATCTGCAAAAGGAAAAGACTTCCAGGATAGACATCCAGGATATTGAAATTCCCTGCTCCCAGATTTAAAAAGGAGTTGTCAGTCATTTCCAACTGAGTCGACCTCACCACACTGTGGTTTGGATAATTTTTCTTCCCATCCATAAAACAATGTAACTTTATTGCAATATTGCATTCAAGTCAGCTCACTGTAGAAATTTTAACTTGGTTGCTCTTTCACTTTTCACAGCAGCCTTTGACTGGATTTTAAAAGAATTACCAAGCCAATAGAAGACAAAAATAGAAGTTTTGTTGCAGCCTAAATGATCAGTATACTTTAGCCACATAAATATAAACCATCAACAGCTGTGATGCACCCAGATCTGACTACTTTCATGTATGTGGCTGTGAGAAATGTACAGAACTGTAAGGGTTAATGTTATGTCTGAATCAACCACTAGAGGGAGCTAGATGCAGAACTATATAAAGCATTGATGCTTAGCCTTCTGGGAGAGTGTTGAGGAGAAGGCTAGGAGAAAGACTGTAGGAAACCTAGTGTGAGTGAGAGCAGATCATAGTTATTGTATTCATGTAGAGATTAGTGGTAGATGAGTGTAGATTGTATGTATATTGTCAATTATATAGATGCAAGATGCTATATGCATCATATAGATGCAAGAGGTCGAATTCAATTAAGTAGTGTAATTAAACCAGCTTTGTTTAAAACATGACGCAGTGGTTAGCATTGCTGCTCACCGGGCTTGATTCTGGCCTTGGCTGACTCTGTGGAGTTTTCACTTTCTCCCCGTGTCTGCGTGGGTTTCCTCCGGGTGCTCTGGTTTCCTCCCACAGTCCAAAGATGTGCAGGTTAGGTGGATTGGCCATGATAAATTGCCCCTTAGTGTCCAGGGATGTGCAGGTTAAATTACGGGTACAGGGTGGAGTGAATTTGTGCAGACTTGATGGGCCGAATAGCCTCCTTCTGCACTGTGGTGAATCTATGATAAACTTAAAAAGAAAATAGAGGACAAGCTCAGCAGGTTTGACAGCATCTGTGAAGAGAGAAGGGAGCTAATGTATCGAGTCTGGATAACTCTTCTTCAAAATGTTTTTCTGAGCTAGAATTGATTGTTCATACGTCTTTACTCTAGTCTCTAGTCCTTAACCTTAGAAAGCACAAAGGTCCTTCGGGTAATGTAATAGGAGTATTGAGCAATTGATTTAAATATGTTACAAGTCTCATCATTTCGCCTGCACGTTCTCCTCGTGAGTGCGTGGGTTTCCTCCGGGTGCTCCTATCTTCTCTCACAGTCCAAAGATATGCAGGTTAGGTGGATTGGCAATTCTAAATTGCCCTTAGTGTCCAAAAAGGTTAGGTGGGGTTACTGGGTTACAGGGATAAAGGGGGATAGGGTGGAGGAGGGCTTAAGTGGGGTGCTCATTCCAAGGGCCAGTGCAGACTCGATGGGCTGAATAGCCTCCTTCTGCACTGTAAATTCTGTGATTCTATGATTTTCACACATTTTCATTACATGGGGGCTGAAATTGTTCCGTTATTTTACATCCCTTTACAAAAATAGTTATACATATGCCATCTATTAAATAATGAGATTACATAATTTCTATATGAAAACTATTTGCATAGTATTGTAAAAGATGACCTAAATTGTTACAGCACTCTGCTCTGCTGTATCCTGTAGGTCCATGTCTGCATGCCTGATGAGTGTAACATTTCCAAGGCCCAGACTCTACAGTTGGCAATAAAGCAACCATGCTCACTGCTGCCTCCAAAGAAGGCTGCTCACAAAGATCGAACAAACACTGCCCTGTGGCTTTCCCCTTTCCTCCTTAAATCCCTAACTTAAATTCCCCACTAAATCAAAGGGCTGTCATGTGGTGCAACAGCATATGGCCAGCAAGTACATGAGGAGCCAATCACATTGACGTATTCATCCCCAGCAAACCAGGAAGTGAAACACTTGGGAAAATCCCGCCCTTTAACAAAATCCAATTTTTATCACTGGGAGAAATTTGTCATTTCACAAATATAACATTCATTTTTCAATGTCGCTGACAGTGTGTAACAGTAATTATGAAAGTTAATTGCCATTAAAAATGCAATTACATCTCATTGAACCAGGTGTAACTTTGTCAAGGGTTTTTATACAGCAAAGCTAACAGCATAAGAGTCGAAGTATTCATCAATCCAGTTGAGTTCCCATTGATTGCAGTCCGGGAGGGACTTCAACGGCACACCCTCCTGAGAAGCGTAGAAACACTGACGCCAACATCAGGAGTTTCACACTATTCTGTGCATGGACAATAACGGTGAATAAAGGTGCTGCACATTGACAGTTTTGCCATCATGTCCACCTGAAAATCAGGGGAATATATTCTCCTGATATATTTTGTTTTCTGATTGATACACCGGCAGTTATCTTCTTACCCTGCTCTTGTGGTGAGGAGATTGAAAACACATCACACAATGGGAAGTGCCAAGCTCGCCACCCATTCAATAACTCCTAACAACATGCCCTTGATTTGCCAATACCTGCGACTGGAGGGCAAAGTTTGCGGCAGATGTGAACTTGCAAAATCACCCTTTGTCATTATAAGCAAATAGCTATTGTTCTCAGATTCTGTGTATTTTGTGGCAAGTACATGTTCTTCAGATGTTTGGGGCTGGTTTAGCACAGTGGGCTAACAGCTGGCTTGTAATGCAGAACATTGCCAGCAGCGCGGGTTCAATTCCCATACCGGCCTCCCTGAATAGGCGCCGGAATGTGGCAACTAGGGGCTTTTCACAGTCACTTCATTGAAGCAGTTAGTCTTTCTCCAAAATTCCTCTTGGTCTTTTACATTGACGTTGAGGAGAAGATACATCCAGCTTCCCCCAAACAACCATGGTTCTGGTAAAAAGATGTAACAAGCTCTTGATTGGTCCATGCTCCAAAGCGGTGTAAGAGAAGCTTTAGCAAACCACGACACAATAATATGCAGCTAATAATTAAAGTTCTGATATATCCATGGCATGTTAATAGCGTTTAAATAACAATATCTGCAGCTCAGAGAATGTATTAATGTGCTCAGCCAAAATGACTATGAATACTAAAGCTCTTGGACATCTTTTTCTCCTTCATGTAAAAGATGAAAAGCAGGCTTTCATAGAGAGAGCCGGAGGACTTCTTAGAAGTAGAAGGGCAGACCTAATTATTGATAGGAGTAACGCTAATTTATTAATGCTTCTCCTTTTGAGGGATACATTTATAATATAAACACAGCACAATGTTTTATATATGGTATTAATATAAAAGAACTGTGCTGCTTATGTTTTACACCTTATAATTAAACTGATTGACTAAATCCGAGTTCAGTAGAAGCTGTTTTACCTGAAAACTATGCAGTTGATGTTAACCTGGCACGACTGTATTCAGCTTACGTCACTATAATTGTACCTCATTAGGAATCAGAATCTGTCCTTTTATATCTGTCCCTCAGTTGGCCCTCGCCCGAGCTGGTATAAATTTAGAAGTGAGCATGGGCTGGTTGTCTTTTTGTTAAATCCGGGTGGAGGTTTTCATAAGACTGTTTAAAGCCACCTGAAGTGAACCTCTGACTTGCCAAACCATTCATCTGCTTCTCGACAAGTCACGGCAATCTCCATTCTGCGGGGGCCTCATGTGGACATCAACACCGATATGGATCAGATTGGCTCAATGGCCTGTTGCAATTCTGTATATTCTAAGTGATGTGTAATTATCTGTGTTTTTTCCCCCCTGGAATACTTAAGTGGATCAGTTGAAACTATGTCATTATTATGATTTTTCAGTAATGGTCCTTTACATTTCTGGACCACTTTAGACCATTATTTTAACATGATAATGTGGACAAAATTGAGAATTGATGTGCAGCAGATTATTGAAATTTCCCCATTACAATTCATTCTTTCTTAGGATAGAGTTTTGTACCTTTTTGCAGTAGAAATCCAAGTATGAATCCTGTACAGAAATGGGCCTGTTGTCTAGAAAGTGGCACTTCGAATGGCTGTTGTCTTTGAACCAGATATTAAGTAGCTTTTTTAGAGTGATTTTAACAATGCATTGTTAACCATTGCAATGGCTCACTGGGAATAAAAAAACATATTTTATAGATACATTTACTACTTAGGTTCTATGTTGGTCATTGTAGAGAAATTCATTAATAACGGTAACCGCGATTATCTGTGCAACCTCCCACAAGTCCCAAAAAACGTGCTTGTTAGGTGAATTGGAGATTCTGAATTCTCCCTCTGTGTACCCAAGCAGGCGCCAGAGTGTGGCAACTAGGGGATTTTCACAGTAACTTCATTGCAGTGTTAATGTAAGCCTACTTGTGACAATAAAGATTATTATTATTATTATAGCAAAGCCACAAGGACCAGAATGGAGAGGCCTTAAAGAATCTTAAATTGATCCTTGGGCTTCCACATTATGGTTGTGATGACCTGTGCGTGCCAATCAGGTGGACGGACACAGCTCAAAGATCTAGGCCTGACTAATTTTAGCCAGCTTGGAGCCTGGTCAAGCCGCACAGGTGTGTCTGAGGGAAGTGCGCATCTGCCTACCAGCAGCACTCACAGTCTTAATGTGAGGGGAGGGGGAGCGGCCCCTACTGTTCGTACTTTAGACCACTGGTTAGGCCTTGGTGAAGTTTACAACGTAGTCGGAACTTGTGCAAATTTTGGAATGGATCGGGAAATGAGGTGAGCTCATTTCACATGGCTGTGAGAGGACACCTAATGAACAGCCCAGGCAAGTTTAGCATTAAAGCCGCAGGCCTTCTATATATTTCATGCTGCAGTTAAGAGATTCCTGTTCTTTTTGTGGCTCCAGTTATAGGATCAGGAGTGTATTATATCTCATTTGCAATTTCAAATGAAACAGTTTTATTATTTTTCTTGGGAAGATTATACACATGAAAAGTTTGATCTTTTAATTCTGGCCGACCACGTTTTTAATATCCAGATATCTTTTTATTTGTAGATGAATAGTTCATCATCCATCTAATGCCCTTGTGCTAATTTTTTGTCATCAGCTTAATTTCTGCAACAAACTGGAAATATAGCACATCAATTTATTTCAAATAATGAGACTAATTTTAAAATGATTTCTCCTGGGAGCGCACTTTCTTTTGATCAGAATCTTCTTATAAACCTACACCATGAGTGTGTTTACTTTGAGAAATTGGTAGATATTGATCAATGTGCGTATATCAGTGGACCTCATTGGTGTGCAACTTGCAAAATGTTTAATAAAAACACCAAGCGCGCACATCAAATAAATGATTGTTTCCTGGCAGCACTATCTTTGGAAAGTCTTTGAGTAAAACATTTTCTTTGCAGCTCATTGTGTTTCTAATTAGACTGGAAGAAGGCAGAAGCACTCGGTGTCAGTCAGTGTTTAACATGCCCTGGAGCTTAAAGCTCCTGTGGGTATCAAAGTGCACTAATTAAATGAGGGGTTCACAATACAGCATTAAACATCAGAGAGAAAGAGGGTCCAGTGTCCTCTATGCCTTTGAGAATCCATTGCCCGCACTAATTACCCATTGTTGAAATGGCTTCCCATTCTCTTAGCAATGAATTGCCCCTTATTTTACCACCTTCATTTTGGCCGCCTAATTAATCTTATAGAAATCTCTTGAAGCCAGACTTTGCAAAGGTTGTCCCAATGTTTATAATTTGATTTGTGATGATAACAGTAAAGGCACTCAGTGATGGAACAGTGTCATTTTTCAGTACTCTTGAGATTTGAAGAGGCTATCAATCTTTCCCACGTGCACAGAAAACTGATATCCTAGAAAATTAACTTCAATTAATAACACAAATCCCCTGATACTCTATAAAGTTGAGCAGCTTTGAAAGGGAACCTTCAAAGCTTTCTCTGAATTGCCTTTTATATGCAGACTCTTTTTATTACAGATTCTTACTGATAGAATAGCAGTGGGGTTTTTTTTTACCATTGTTGAAGACTGGGATTTTAATTTTATATTTTTTTGTAATGCCGCAAGATTCTTTATGCACCTTCAATAGTGTCACAAAGTATTCCCGGTGTCTCGGTGTAAAGTGATAACATTTTAGGAATATTTTTGATAGATGTGATGGTGTTTCGCATCCTCTCTTTGTGGGAGGGCTGGGTTCATTTCCATTTTTATAATGGAGTTGCCATAAGTGCGATACTTCCATTTGTCAGTAAGTGCTGCAAAAAACAGGTTATTTGATCAAAAAATAATCAGCAAATAGGGGAACAACAAAGGACGTTCGTCCATGATTTTGCTTTTGTAATGTAAGCACATTGTCATCAAGGTATGATTTATTACAACATACTGCGAATAAAAAGGATTTATATCTTTACCGGGGCCATGTCAAGCTTTGATAGGGAAGGAAGTCACATGGATTCATTTCCACGTATAGGCAAATGTGAGGTCATCAACTTTGGTGCGAGAAAGAATAAAACCGAATCTCTTTTGTTACGACTCCCTGGGCTAGGGTGCGGTCAATTCCAGCCCCACTTGACCGGAGCCGCAATAAAATTGAAATTAACTATTCATTTAAAAAATACCCAAAGTCTCTGGTCTTTGGCAGCCCACCAACTACAGTCACCAGGTTTGTAAATTTAAACACAATCTACTTTTCAGGACAGTTGGCAGGATTTTGCAAGTCCAGGCCAGATGGTGGGGGGGTGAATGCAATGCGACATGAATCCAAGATCCCGGTTGAGGCCGCACTCATGCGTGCGGAACTTAGCTATAAGTTTCTGCTCAGCAATTCTGCGTTGTTGTGTGTCCTGAAGACCGCCTTGGAGCACGATTACCCGGAGATCAGAGGCTGAATGCCCTTGACTGCTGAAGTGTTCCCTGACTGGAAGGGAACATTCCTGCCTGGTGATTGTCACGCGATGCCCGTTCATTCGTTGTCGCAGCGTCTGCATGGTCTCGCCAATGTACCACGCTTCGGGGCATCCTTTCCTGCAGCGTATGAGGTAGACAACATTGGCCAATATCAGCAGTCAAGAGCCTTCAGGACACACAACAATGCAGAATTGCTGAGCAGAAACTTATAGCCAACTGTCCTGGCTTGAGACAATTCGTACCTCTTTAACCTGGGATTACCCCTATCTCTGGATCTGTAAAGAGTTGATTACTTGCAAATGCTCGCATTCCAAGCATTGACTGGCATCTTTGACTTTGTCTATATATATGTTTCTGGAACATATCTCTTCATTCACCTGAGGAAGGAGCAGTGCTCTGAAAGCTAGTGATTCGAAATAAACCTGTTGGACTTTAACCTGGTGTTGTAAGACTTCTTACTGTGCTCACCCCAGTCCAACACCGGCATCTCCACATCAATAACTATAATTAAATAGCCAACAAATACAACTGGTTAACCATTATCTAATTTCTAAACGCCCCCTCCCCCCTTAACTCACCCAACTCTCTGCACACATACAAGACAAACAAACACAGAGGGGAAAGAGGGGTGCAAAGAATATCTAAAAGTAAAAGGATAAAAGCCTCTGTGTCAGATGGACGTCTTCAAGTTAGATTTTTCTTCAGTTTAGGGCTCCAGTTGGATGTCTTTGCTTTCTGTCTGTAATAGTTTTCACTGTAGATTCATCAGTGTCTCGATACTTCTCTGCAGACTCAGAAACAGCAGGCAGCAAAGATTGGAAAGAGAGAGGGAGAGAGAGAGAGTTCAAAAGCTAAAACTTCAGAGCACATTTCGAAACTTTTGACTTCCTCACTTCCTCTGCTCGACTTAAAGGTATGCCTCCATTAAAGATGCATGGAGCAAAACACTCTGCTAAACATGGCCAAAACGGGACTCTGTTTATTTTGCCTTTATCTTTAAAGAGGTCTGTTGGACCAACTGGTGCCTCTTCCAGCTCTGCACTTTAAATTTGTTTGAATGATCGACTTCTGCTGCTGCCTGGCTGCTGATCTTTTGATTAGCTGGTTTCTCTAACCAGTGACACTAGCGGGCAAAACCTTGCCGCGTCCATTAAATACCACCCTCGGTTATTGAAGGCAGTGGCACTCCTCATTATGGCTGCTGGCTCCCTTTGATGTTGGCACTGAGCTGGCAGCTCCAGGATGCACTCTGGATGCCAAGCTCACCTCCTGGCCAATGAAGCCATTTTCATTTCAACACCGAGCCCTGTCATGGCTGCCATTTGGCTTGTGTATGTAGCTCCCACGTCCTGACCCATGCCTGCCACCCCTAATTGGATAATGAACTTGTTTAGCACAGGGCTAAATCGCTGGCTTTGAAAGAAGACCAAGCAGGCCAGCAGCACGGTTCGATTCCCATAACAGCCTCCCCGAACAGGCGCCGGAATGTGGCGACTAGGGGCTTTTCACAGTAACTTCATTTGAAGCCTACTCGTGACAATAAGCACTTCCATTTCATTCATCTAGCCAATTAGCTACCAACACTTTGAAAATTGTATTGTGGTACCTAACCCCAGAATGAAAATTTGCCAGATTGAGAGAATACAGCCTGGAATGTATGTCAAAAGGGAATTTCATCTCTCCCCAGAAAGATATTCCCTATCCTACTCTATTTATGCATGATGAATATTTCCTAAAATAATAACTACTGAGAATGCATGTTTCTTTAATTTGTCTACAAGCTTCAACAATTTTCTTCTGTCTTTTGGGAGTTTTTAACTACTTTTCTAATATTGGCCTGATTACTTACTATCCCTTAATTGCTCAGATTAATCAACAACTGGGGGTGGTATGTAATGGAGGCGACAGGGCTTTGCCCAACTGGAATTACTCACGGACTTAACTGGACAGAGGTGGATCAAGGACCCCAGAGGCAGAGGTCCCGCCCAAACCTCCCCCCACTCCCACTCCCCAACCTTGTGAGCTCCAGGCCAATCAGAGTTGTATTGAACTGCAGCGCCACAAGGGAGGCAGTGGTTGCTGATGGTAATGCACCCTCCCGAAGCCCACCCACAGCCGAGTGACGGCAGGCATGGGGCTCTTGGGGTAGGGGTTATGGGGAAGGTGCGTCGACAACAAAGACAAGAAGGTGATTCTTAGTGGGCCAACACACAGATCCCTCAATCAGGCACTGTGCCTCTGGCCAAGGGGCTCCAGCTCCCTCCCGGGAGCCTTTAAGCAACTCCACAAGGGTCTGCTGTCCGTTCTCACCAGGGTGGTGAGTCTCGGCTCTCTGCAAGTTTAATACCATCAGCAGCAGGTTGTTAAGTGGGCATTGTCTATTTAGGGTATGAATTGATAGTGGAGCTGGAAGGCTGTCCATGGGCTTTCCTGCCCTGGACTTAAGCAGGGTGAAGGCGGGAAGGTAATAGGGTCTCTGGCCCTCACCATCCTCTCTGATTAAATGAGCCAAATCTGCTACAGAAAAGGGAATTAATTTGCATCCTGATTTTCTATTTTAATTCTGCTGGCCTGGGCTGATGAGAAGCAGCATTATTTTATCTGTGGCACACCATTCCTATTGGGTGTAATGGAAATAGATGGTACCATGGTTCTCATGTCAGGAGCCATTTCCCGCCTGATTCTGATGAAAATTTAATGTGTCAGGAGACACCTGTGATTGCACAGGGGGGCAAGCATTCATTGGTGGATTTCGCAGTGAATCTGGGCTGGGGTCAAAAAAGCTCTGGAAGCTCTGAAAGAGTCATTAGGGCTCCCTGGAAAATGAGCACCCACATGCCTGATTCTTTGCATGCGGTCGCAGACACCAGTCGCGCGATCAAAGAGGAAAAGCCCTTGTGGTTCCCTAATGCCACAGAGCTTAAACACCTCCAACTGTGTGGTTGGCCACTCCCATGTCAGTGGCGTGAAAGGTCATGGTAGCCCTCACCTTCTTTGCCTCCAGCTCTTTCCAGGGGCCAGTGGGGGATCTATGTGCAGTGTCCCAATCTGCTGCCCTCCACTGCATCAAGCTGGCCACTGAAGCTACTTTCAAACAGGTCATGACATTTATTCATTACTGGACAGATGAAGCCAGCCAGACTAAGCGCTTTAATGTGATTGCAGAGCTCCGCCACATCAAGAGTGTCATCAACTGCAGGGGAGTCAGGACCCTTTGTGAATAGGAAGTGTTTCCGCTCCATCAACACCCAGATAGCTTTTAACCACAAGACAAATATTCGGCAAGTTTGTGCAAGGTACCCTGCCAATTCCTACGTTGCTCACGTCCTGCGATGCTCACCTCCTGCGATGCTCACATACTGCAATGTTCACATCCTACGATGCTCACACCCTGCAATGCTCACGTCCTGCGATGCTCACGTCTTGCAATGTCATGTCCTGCGATGCTCACGTCCTGCGATGCTCACGTCCTGCGATGCTCACCTCCTGCGATGCTCACATACTGCAATGTGCACGTCCTACGATGCTCACGTCCTGCGATGCTCACGTCCTGCGATGCTCATGTCTTGCGATGCTCACCTCCTGCGATGCTCACATACTGCAATGTTCACATCCTACGATGCTCACACCCTGCAATGCTCACATCCTGCGATGCTCACGTCCTGCGATGCTCACAGCCTGCAATGCTCACATCCTGCAATGCTCACATACTGCAATGCTCACGTCCTGCGATGCTCACGTCTTGCAATGTCATGTCCTGCGATGCTCACGTCCTGCGATGCTCACCTCCTGCGATGCTCACATACTGCAATGTTCACGTCCTACGATGCTCACGTTCTGCGATGCTCACGTCCTGCGATGCTCATGTCCTGCGATGCTCACGTCCTGCGATGCTCACATCCTGCGATGCTCACCTCCTGCGATGCTCACATACTGCAATGTTCACGTCCTACGATGCTCACGTCCTGCGATGCTCACGTCCTGCGATGCTCATGTCCTGCGATGCTCACGTCCTGCGATGCTCACATCCTGTGATGCTCACATCCTGCGATGCTCACATCCTGCGATGCTCACGTGCTGCGATACCCACGTCCTGCGATGCTCACGTCCTGCGATACTCACGTCTTGTAATGTCACGTCCTGCGATGCTCACGTACTGCGATACTCACGTCCTGCGATACTCACGTCCTGCGATGCTCACGCTCTACGATGCTCGTACTCTGCGATCCTCACGTCCTGCGATGTTCACGTGCTGCGATGCTCACGTGCTGCGATGCACACGTGCTGTGATGCATACGTGCCGCGATGCGCACGTGCTGTGATGCTCGCATCCTGCGATGCTCGAGTCTTGCGATGCTCACGCTCTGCGATGCTCACGTCCTGCGATGCTCACATCCTGCAATGCGCACATTCTACGATGCTCACGTCCTGTGATTCTCGCAGCCTGCGATGCTCATGCCCTGCGATGCCCACATCCTACGATACTCACGTCCTGCGATGCTCACAGGTCCCAAGCCTGTTTGTCCCTTCATCTCGACTGGGTGAGTGGCTGCTGGGTGACAAGGGCCATCCATTGAAAGGGTGTCAGAATCAAAGGACAGAGGTGGAGGAGAGGTATAATAGGAGTCACACCTCCACAAGAGCACTGATAGAGAGGACCATTAATCTGCTGAGGATGAGGTTCAGACATCTGGACCATTCGGGGGGGGGGGAGCACTGCAATATCCTCCACAGCGTGTGTCTCTTATGATGGCTGTATTCTGTGCTCTCCACAATTTGGCCCTGGCATTGGAGGGTGAGGATATCGACCCGGCTCTGCAGGCTGCAGATGACTCCAGTGGTGGATCGGAAGAGGAACCTGGGCAAGAACACAGTGAGGATGTGGAAGCATACTTCTGGAAACGTCAGGGAGACTGGAACCCCATAGGGGCCATGATTCAACATACATTCAGCTGAGCTGCCAAGACACTGTGCCCGCCTGAGTCCAGGGGTGCAGCCCCCTTACCAGCCATCTGTAGTGACCCATTCCATTGAAAGCAAAGTCCACTCAGTACCTGTACTATAATGTTTGTAACCCCTCACACACTGCATGGGACACTGGAGCACCCTGCCCCTCTAAAACAAGTGAAACATACTCAGACTTTTAACATAAAGTTTATATGTCCTTGGCACTTCCAGGCAATGAACTAAACATTATAGGGGCTTAACAGTCACATCAGTAAACATCATAACAAATAATGGAAGAATAGAAGATTACCTGCCGTCAAGCCCAAAAGATGTTCTGCCTATCGCACAGAAGAGTAATGTAGCATGTGGATTCCAGTGCCAGTGGGATGTCAGGTCTGTAGGCCGTCGATCCCAATGACTGGCGGATCATATCCAACGGGCTGTTTGCAACAGGCAATGCCCTGTCTGCACCCAGCTACCTTGTGCTTGCAAAAATCAAAACATAGGCTGGAATTCTCTGGCCAGCCCCACCGGCAGAAAACTCCTTCCCGGGAGTTCCCCGGCTTCATTGGCAATTCCCATTTACGGCAGCGTGACCAGAGAATCCCGTCGCGATTCGAATGGCGTGATAGCTCCCGTTACCGGGATACATGGGCTGGGAGATCGGAGAGTCCTGTCCTGTCCAACATTAGATGTGATTCCATGATTTGACAACACTTGCTGAACAATCCTGATTGTGCTGAGAACTACGCTGACAAGCAATTCAAGATGACCTGTCTGGCTCACTGTGTGACTCACGCCTGAGTGCTAGAAGTTACATCTATTCACACATCGGGCCCTGTGTTTTGCTTGGTAGTGGCTATCGTCACCTGTTAGAACATAGAACTTAGAAAAATACAGCATAGAACAGGCCCTTCAGCCAACGATGTTGTGCCGAACTTTTGTCCTTGATAATGAACAAATTAATTGCTCAATTTGTTGAGACATTGTTATAACCTGCCTGCTTACCTCTGGCTGGGGACTAATGTCAATCCCACAATTCTTAGGGAGTATGAGCTTCCCCAATGAGGGGTGGTCGGAGAAATCATTAGCAGAGTCCCTGCATAAATAGAACTGGCCAGTATGGAACCAGCTACAGAGGAGTGGGCAGCAAGAGAGTACTGCTGCTGCTAACATAGACATAGAACATACAGTGCAGAAGGAGGCCATTTGGCCCATCAAGTCTGCACCGACCCACTTCAGCCCTCACTTCCACCCTATCCCTGAAACCCAATAACCCCTCCTAACCTTTTTGGTCACAAAGGTCAATTTATCATGGCCAATCCACCTAACCTGCACATCTTTGGATTGTGGGAGGAAACTGGAGCACCCGGAAGAAACCACCGCAGACACGGGGAGAACGGGCAGACTCCGCACAAACAGTGACCCAGCGGATAATCGAACATGGGATCCTGGCACTGAGAAGCCACAGTGCTATCCACTTGTGCTACCGTGCTGTTGTATATTAATGTAATTGTAAATAAATGTTATTTCTTTCTATTCTACAACTCGTGCTGGATTCTTTGTGGCCCTCACAAAAGACATCTTGCACATTCAAACAATCGGCATTCTCTCCTCATGCAGTATAAGCTGTTGTCCCCTTTCCAATTGGTACTCTTACAATTCTGACCTGATGAGTGGAAGATGAAAAGTTTTGACAGCACATTTCTTTATTCAGCAATACTCAGGTTCTGACCGACGAAACAACGATTTAATAAAATTACCATGTTGCCACAAAGAATCTCTCAATTGAATGCTTAAATAACCTAATTGCCTGCCTGTCCTACAGAGTGGCTGACTGTCCTCCCGGGGAAGCCACCTCCGGAAAGGTCACAGGGAGTGGAGAACCCATTGGGCATCGGCATGCCATGCTGCACCTTCAACTTGCTGGCTCAAACGCCTTCTCACTCTTCGGAATAGCTTTCCTGTCAGAACATATCTCAAAAAAGATTCCAAAGTTCTTGCTTTTTTTGTTTTGGATAAAGACAGCCAAACTCAGAACTACCAGACAAATCAGGAAAACACGAGAAACAAGAACAGGAGTAGACTCTGTGGCCCCCTTGAGCCTGTTCCTGGAAAGGTGGCACAGTGGCGCAGTGGTTAGCACCGCTGCCTCGCAGCACCAGGGGCCCGGGTTCGATTCTAGCCTTGGGTGACTGTCTGGGTGGAGTTTGCACGAGCTCCCCGTGACTGGGTTTCCTCCGGGTGCTCCGGTTTCCTCCCACAGTCACAAAGATGCGCAGGTTAGGTGGGATTAGGGTGATAGAGTGGGAGAGTGGGCCTGGATAAGGTGCTCTTTCAGATGGCAGGTGCAGACCCGATGGGCCGAATGGCCTCCTTCTACACTGTAGGAATCCTATGGACTCCACGGCTCACCATCCCTCTCTCCCGGGCCGTGGACGACCTTTGACCTCAATTTCACCCCATCCCCATTTTCCCGGATCCCATTAGTTTTTTTTACCATCGCTGTGCTGTCTATTTGCGAAAGTTCTAGTCATAAAGTACTCCTATCTGTCACTCTGTGAGAAAATATCCATTCAAAACTGAGGCTTTTCAGATGAATGGGCGTCAATGCATAAAAAATGAACAAAATTGCTCAAGAATACAAAAATTATTTTACTCACAGATACACCATGTAAGTATGAAATCTATGTGCCTCCGAAACCAGGTTCAGACAAGAACCGACCCAATTGCACCCACTGACACAAGCAAATGTCTCTAAGTCCAACAGAGAAACTGAAATGTAAAATGGAAAATTGTCAATGGCGCCGTCACCACCACTTGCAGATGAGGCGAAAGATGAAATGTATTCTATTGGGGTGATAGAGCTCCTACATGCAGAAAAGGGCATCCGGCCCGTCGAGTCGGCACTGACCCTCTGAAAGAGCACCTTACTCGGCCCATTCCCCCGACCCATCCCCGTAATCCCACTTCATCTTTTTGACACGAGGGGGCATTTATCATGGCCAATCCAGCTAATCCGGAGCATCCTGAGGAGACCCCATGCAGACGTGGGAAGAACGTGTAGACTCCACACAGGCAGTCGCCCAAAATCGGGACCGAACCCGGGTCCCTGGCGCTCTGAGGCAGCAGTGCTAACCACCGTGCCACCACGTCGCTATTGCAAGCAAAACCCCCTCATGTGCAGAGCAATATCATCAGGGGCTGTGTGCATGTGTAGAAAGGCTGCCTAACTGATTCGCATTTTGTTTACATCAAGTATTGCTGATGCCTCTCCAGATATGTGCATCTTGTGGAGCTGTGTGGGAAATCCACACAGAGGCAGAAGGGAATGGACGGAGATTAATTAAATCGATTAAAAGTTCTCTAAATATTTAGCAGTGCTTCACTCGGGTAAAATGTTAATTTTCCTGTGAAATGTTGTAAGTTGGGTTGCCATGATGTGGATAGCATTAATACTTTTTTTTCCAGATGCAGCGGGGAAAATTGTAATAGAATGTATTTGCAGAGAAGGAAATGGCCTTCGGCAGAATGGCACACAGATAGTAAAAATTAAAGATATATGCGTCTAATTTTTAAAGTTATTCTTTCCTGCTTCTGTTTCATTACATAAACCAAGAAAAAGATGGAAACTAAATTATATGTTTAATAACAGTGTTAAAATATATTAAAAAGTGAACCTTGTGATGCAAAGGAATCTAGGAATTAGTAGATAGGCTCATTTGCAAAAGTAACAGTGCCATCTATGGTTGGAGGGATGAAAGATAAATATTCTGGCCAACGTCAATAGTTCAGCTCACCATTGTTAACACAGGCATGATCGAGAGGTGCGAACGGAAGCGTATGACAGAGCTGGAAGAAAGGAAGTGTAACAATAAGAATTGCTTTCCGGTGCAAAATCTTTCAAACATTTAAGTTGTCTTTCCGTTTGAATAGTCCATTATCTCTTCAGTTCTGATTTGCTGCTCTATTTTGAGCAAATCAATACATTTGGAATAATCGATCAGTTATAATAAATAATAACAATAATCTTTATTGTCACAAGTAGGCTTACATTGACACTGCATTGACGTTACTTCGAAAAGCCCCTAGTCGCCACATTCCGGCGCCTGTTCGGGTACACACACAGAGAATTCAGAATGTCCAATTCACCTAACAGCACGTCTTTCGGAACTTGTGGGAGGAAATAGGAGCACCCGGAGGAAACCCACCCAGACACAGGGAGAACATGCAGACTCCGCACAGACAGTGACCCAAGCCAGGAATCGAACCTGAGACCCTGGTGCTGTGAAGCCACAGTGCTAACCATCATGCTAACCATCATGCTACCATGCAGTTTTGTTTCATGTGGTTTTTGTAAGAAGTGGGTGCCTTGTAAAGTGATAAACGGCCAACATTCCATTATTGCTCCTGCTGTGTTGGAGGATACACATGTTTCACAATGTATGGAATGTGCCACGCAATGCACAGCACAGCAGAACGTTGAGTATGCAGCTACTTCTGTTTATTCGAGAAAGGTACAACGTCTGGACATATTCCTTTCAGGTTTTTCCATCCTGCGTTCATCAGCACAGCCGAATGAATGCAACCACGGCGGTACAGTGGTTAGCACTGCTGCCTCACTTGAGTTTGATTCTCGGCTTGGGTCACTGTCTGCGTGGAGTCTGCATATTCGCCCCCTGTCTGCGTGCGCTTCCTCCGGGTGCTCCGGTTTCCTACCACAGTCCAAAGATGTGAAGGTTAGGTGGATTGGCCATGTTAAATTGTCCCTTAATGTCCAAAATTAATAGGCGGAGTTATGGGGATAGGGTGGGGGAGTGGGCCTAGGTAGGATGCTCGTTCAAAGGGTCGGTACAGACTCGATAGCTGAATGGCCTCCTCTGTGCTCTACGAGTTCCACGATTCTACCTTTGTTCCTCACTTTTGATTTGTGCATTCCCTACCCCGTAACTCCTTTGTGTTCATTCTGGGGATGTGGGTATTACCTGCAAGACAAGCGGCGGTTGCCCATCGCTAATTATCCTGGAGAAAGCGGTGATTATCATAGATTATCATAGAATTTACAGTGCAGAAGGAGGCCATTCGGCCCAACGAGTCTGCACCGACTCTTGGAAAGAGCACCCTACCCAAGGTCAACACCTCCACCCTATCCCCATAACCCAGTAACCCCACCCAACACTAAGGGCAATTTTGGACACTATGGGCAATTTAGCATGGCCAATCCACCTGCCCAGCACATCTTTGGTCTGTGGGAGGAAACCGGAGCACCCGGAGGAAACCCACGCACACACGAGGGGGATGTGCAGACTCCGCACAGACAGTGACCCAAGCCGGAATCGAACCTGGGACCCTGGAGCTGTGAAGCATTTGTGCTATCCATAATGCTACCGTGCTGCCCCTGAATACAATTTCCGAAGACATTTTACAATCAATCAATCACATTGTTGTGGGTCGAGAGATCCTAGACCAGCTAAGGACAGCAAATTTCTTTCCTGAAAGGACTTCAATGAAACCAGATGGGTTTTTACAGAAATCCATTAACTTAATGGCCCTTATCTCTCCTTCTTCAGGTGCCATGCATGAGTGTGCTTGGCAAATGTGGTGCAGTGGTTGGCCGCAGCCTTCTGCAGTATGGCTGACCAAAGGACTGCCCTGATCTTACTGTCTGCCATCATGCTGATAATCAACCTGTTTGGCTACATTACCAACGTCGCCCTCAAGCCCTGAAGTGGGACTTGAACCAGGAGCTTCTGTCCCGGATGTAGGGACTCAAGTACGCCATAAGACCTCCTCATATCGCCTCTGCTGACTGACACTAAACATTTTTAACCCAGATCTATTTGACTAAATTTCAATTCCCCACCAGCAGTGGGAATTGTTTGAACTCTAGTAGAATGATAGAATTTACGGTGCAGAAGAAGGCCATTCAGCCCATCGAGTCTGCACTGACCCTGGGAAAGAGCACCCCATTTAAGCCCACACCTATCCCCGTAACCCAGTAACCCCACCTGACCTTTTTGCACACTAAGGGCATTTTAACATGGCCAATCCACCGAACCTGCACATCTTTGGGAGGAAACCGGAGCACCCGGAGGAAACTTACGGCAGACACGGGGAGAACATGCTGACTCCGCACAGACAGTGACCCAAGCCGGGAATCGAACCCGGGATCCTGGAGCTGTGAAGCAACTGTGCTAGCCGCTGTGCTACTGTGCCGCCCAGCTCATTTGCCGAGGCCTCTGGTCACAGTCGCACAGCTGACAATGCAACCATATCTGTGGACGCACAGCAAACTTAGAAAGTTGAGAATTCGCGCAGCATTCCCCACTCTTCTTTTGTATCTTCCCCATATCTCGAATATTGGTTTATTTTTGTTTAATTCTGAACCGATAGGTGTGCGATGCTTATAGGGAGTGCCCAGTATATGCATGACGCTCACGATTTTTCTAAGCGCTGAGGAAGATCTATGAAAATCAAATCGTCTTCAGCATCAACCGTTTTTCCTTGTAAGGGTGATAACTCCATTCTTTTCTTGAGAGTGAGAAATTCTTCAAGCCACCGAGCTGTTCGCAGGTCACAGCTTATCACGAAACACCAATTAAACCTTGGGAAGAGAGGAGAACTACACATTATTTCTAACAACCTTGTTCTAATATGTCAGCAATGGATTTAATCGGATTCATATTTATTTGTAAGTGAATCAAAGATTCCAAACACCTTTTATGAAGTTCATGCCCCTTTAACATTTGAAATATCTGGCATATCATATGCAGCAGCCTATCATGGCAGGTGCTGGGAGCTATATTTAATTTCAGTCGAGTTCAGGCTCCTCGGAGTATATGTTGTATATGTGATTTAATTGCATAAGTGTCAGTTACAAAAGAACGAGGACACTTATTGAAAATTAACTTGAGCGTTGTCAGAAATTAGGGCTAGGTACCAAAGGTATAATCACATACAAACGTTGAGAAGACCATCAGGGACAATTCTGTAATTGGGAATGAGGGAAGGAGCGAGACGTTCTCCATCTCGTTTCCCCCCCCCCCCCCCCCCACCCCTTCCCTCTCCCACCCCCCACCGCAGGGTATGACTACACAAACCACTGCCCCAATTCTTTCATTACAAAGAATGTTGAAATGAAATTCCAGGACGTGTCAAACTTGGCATTTATATTTGGAGATCTTTGAAATCAAATTTGGAATTTATAGATTTTCTTTGTTTAATTTTTGCAGTCTATTTAAACCACAAAGATTTCAGATTGTGGAAAATGTCAGGCTGCATCACAAATCTTCCAATGTCCACTCTATTAACACTGCCAGATCACTCAGAGGCATTGCCAGGAGGGCTATTATTTAAAAATGATTATTTAATAGAGAACTGAATTATGAAACTTCCTTAATCTCGACTTTATAAGCCGTTGACAATTGGCTTTCTTTACTCAAGCAGGTTATGTCATAACCTGATGTGGTTACTTCGTTCATTAGGTGTGCACTGCCATTATTTGTGGTAGGTATACGTGGTGATTGTCCATTTAAGGGCAACACAGCAGAGTAAGGGTCACATGGCCTGTGCAACCAATCGGGACACAGAGTATAAAATCATCCCATGGTGAGAAAAGAAGGCAAAGAAACATTTTAGCAGCTAGCTATAGAGGCTGCTGCTTTCCTATTAATAAATACCTTTTGTCTTTCTAATGAAGTCTGTGGAAGTGCATCTCTACAGTATATATCAATGAAAGTTGAATTTAAGATACCCAGGTATCTTTTTCTTCTTGAGTTCTCTGCCCGAAGAAAGATCCTTGGCAATTATTCACCAATTCCGAGCAAAATACCATGATATTTTACAATTGATATAGGAAAGAAAAATAAAAACTTGCATTAATATAACCTTTCATGATGTCAAGAAATTACAAAGTGCTTCAGAGCCAGTGAGGTATCGTTTGAAGCATTGGTGCGCTTGTAATGTAGGCTAACGTAAAAATTGTCTCACTTTATACCACAAACATGGCAGATGAGCCTTTGATTTTTGCACTAATGTGCTGGTTTCCCCCATCTTTGAGGATGGGGATGATTATGGAGTCTCCTCCTCCAGTTAGTTGTTTGACTGTCCATCACTATTCACAAATGGATGTGGTAAGACTGCAGAGCTTAGACCTGATGTGTTGGCTGCGGGATTGCTTAACTCTGTGATGAATGTAAGAAATGGTAATCTTTTTTTCAGTAATGTTATTAAAACTTGGATTAGGTGGCTTACAGACATGTAAGACTGCTAGAACAGTGATTAAGGAGTTATAAAAGTGTGGTAATCATTGATTTGTAGGTCAAGTGATCTGGCAATAGATCTTGAGAACCAGTTACTTGTTTACAGATAGCTAGCTAATGGAATATTGTCCATGTTTGAAGGATCCCTGGGGTATTAGATAATTTTTGAAGGGCATTGTGTTTGGTCCTGGCTAAACAAGTCAAGGGACATCTTGTAAGAAGGCACAAAAGAATGCCTTACATTTTGGGTACAGATGATGTAGTTAATGGGAGGTTAATGAAAAGGCAGTTGGTTCTAAAACTCTCATCTGAACAAGAGGTGTTTCAGTTTGATTCTGAAAGGTTCTCGCGGAAGATTCCGACCCTGAAATGTTCACTCTCTAAAGATTCTGCACAGTGAAAAACAAGTAAAATCCTGGTTGTTAACATTATTCATGAGCGTTGTTTGAATAATATTAGTTTGCTTCATTGGAATATGGAGGCAGGTTTAGGAATTAAGATAAGGTTTTCTCTTTTCTTAAGAACTGTTGTAATTGTTAATAAAAAAAAGCTACTTCTTTGTTGCTGATGTGCTTAATTCTGTGTATAGCTTTAAGTTCTTTGAACAAAAAGATACCTATTGGCCAGTGTTATTACTCTGTGATGCAGCAACATTTCCTCAGTTTTACAAATTTCTAACACTGTCTATCACATGCAGCATATGCTATTTGGCCTGCAAGCAGTCCTGTAGTCCCCCACCCAGAGTAAATTCTGTGCCCTTGCCACCCTCAACGCTTCATCCAATCGGTGCTCAACATGGAGGAGTGATGATTCATCAGCTGAGGAGGGGGAGGGGGGGGCAATAGGTGGTAATCAACAGGAGATTTCCTTGACTTGACCTGATGCCATGAGACTTCATGGGGTCCAGCGTCAGTGTTGAGGTCTCGCAGAGCAACTCCCTCCCAACTGTATTCTGCTATGCCCCCATCACTGGTAGGTCTTTCCTGTCTGTCGTGCAGCCAGCACGCCTGACACTCACTAACCAAAGAAAATCTTCAATGGAGAGCTTTGAGTCTGAAGTGTACTGTCATGGGGGCCAAAGGAAGAGCTACAAGGACACTCTAAACTCTTCACAGCAACTTGTTATTGAACCCGAGTCCCAGAAGAAGCTAGCCCAGGATTGCTGCACCTCATAGAACCAAATATAAATATGTGCAGCCTCCTTCAAAAGCAAGGGCTTGTCAAGGGCAAGGAGAGGAAATTCTGAGTCAGCAACTCATTCAAAACTCAATCGTCTGCTGTATCCTGTCCTATTTGCAACTGAACCTTCACGGCTGAACCTCCAGCCCCAGCAATAACCACCGAACCCTACCAAAGATGATGGACATGGTCACCTTTTCCTTGAAGGGCAAACATCAGATTGGGCCCAGACAGTATAATCTCAGATTTCCCTACCCATGCTAAGCCATGTTTATGATGATTACAGATGTCTGAGATGCTGAAGTCACAGATGGCAAATGCAGCTGTAAATGGAAACTGTACTCAGCAGGAATATTTGTATCTGCAAAACGAAAAGACAATTTAACCTTTTCAGATCTAGGCTTTTCATTCAAGATAAAAAACGGCAGAAAAAGGAGTTTTGATGAAACTGAACAAGTAGATAAAAGGAAGAGAGATAATTGATAAAATGCCCAAATCAGATTTTTTGAAGTGCTTGGAAGAGGTGAAAATGGTGATGATCAAAAACGTTGAAAGAATAAAGATCTGTGTAAAATAGAAGAACAGTTGAAGCAGAAAATGGAGGAAACATCTAATCACTGAAGTTTCAGGTCACTGTTCAGATAGAAGCAGTTCACTTATCTTCTCGCTTGCCAGATGAACTGCTGAATCTTTACCGCGCATTCTTCTTTTGTTTCAGATTTTCGGCATTCACGGTTAGTTTGAATGGGCAGGAAGTGGACAACCTCACAGCGTTGGAGTGACCAGTCTTCGAATAAGAGGCAAAATGGATTCCAAAGCTCAATTTGGGACTGGACAGGATGCAGCGATGGCGAATTGCGTGGTTCAGCCTGAAACAACGACAGGGTACGAGGTTTACTCCCTCCTGCCTGTGGAAAGTGCCGCTGGCTACAGGGCAGTACAAAGGGCTATTCTAAGTGTGTACCAGTTAGTGGGGGAGGCGCACAGTCAGAAATTCCGTTCCCTCGGAAAACGAGCTGACCAGACGTATCTGGAATTTGAACGGCCATTTCTTGGTTAGCACCCCATGAAGCAGACGTGAACACGGTGTTAAAGGACGCTTATCTGGGCTTCGAAAGATTTCTGAAATTCATTCTCGAGATGTAGGTGTCTGCAAAGCTATATATTGCCTGTCCTAAATTGTACTGAGAAGGTCCTGATTGGTCGAACAATGGGGATTGCATCGTATTAAAATACTTCCAAAAAAAAAGAGCAATTAATAAGAACTAGAACATAAGAACTAGGAGCAGAAGTAGACCGTCTGGCCCTTCGAGACTGCTCTGCCATTCTATAAGATCATGGCTGATCTATTCGTGGTCTCAGAACCACTTACCCGCGTTCTCGCCAGATCCCGTAATTCCTTTATTTTTCAAAAAACATCTACCCTATCTTTAAATATATTCAATGAAGTAGCGTCTACTACTCCTTTCAGTAGGGAATTCCATACTTTAACCACCCTCTGAGAGAAGAAGTTCCTCCTTGATTCAGTCCTAAATCTGCTCCCCCTAATCTTGAGGCTATGCCCTCTTGTCCTACTTTCACCTACCAGTGGAAACATCCTTTCTACTTCTATCTTATCCATTCCCTTCAAAATTTTATATGTTTCTATTAGACCCCCTCCAACCTTCTGAATTCCAGTGAATATAATCCAATTTACTCAGCCTCTCCTCATACGATAACCGATATTAAGAGTCAGCTCGAAGGATAAGTCAGTTAAACTCCAGCTTTTTCTAACTGGATTCAAATTCTCAAAATACCATGGCGGGATTTGAGTATGCTGACTGGATTATTAGCCCTGGCCTCTGGAATCACCCGGTTGTTAGCATAAGCGGTGCACTACCATATACCTTGATATGTCTATGTTTAAAAATGTTTTACTCTGCATGGGAGTTCTGGCTGCAAATATCTTGAACACATTCTTCCAGTTGAATTCCCTATTCCTATGATCAAGCTACTGATTTGCCTAAAGGAGCAGTGTTTGATCCAGTCACAAAAAATGTTCTTTATGTATGGAGTCACTGATATACAGTTTCGGTATAAACTGTGTTACAGTCATGATGTACAAAATAAATATCTGGTCGAAAGGCAAAACTGTATCCAAATATCAACGACTAGCAAAACGCAGATGCTTAAAATACATAAAGTACTCAAAGAAATTAATTGATGCAGAAAATCAGATTATTTATAGCGTGCAATGAAGTGTGTCACAAAGTAGTATGACATGCATTAACGCTGATGATTTCCTGCATCATGAATTTCTGATCATGGCCATCCCAAGAGGCAGATGCACCAACAAGATACTCAACACTTGCCCACAGGGAGGGAAATAAAATTAGATGACAGACAACCCGGGGCTATTCTTGCAAACCTCCCATAGGCTGGATGACAAAACTGTGGCAGAGGAATGCCTGCCAGCCTTGTAGGGTGGCAGCTAATAGTTCATTGGTCAGGAGGAGGTGAAACAAATATAGCAAAAACGAAAAACATTTTCTGGTCTTAGGGACAAGGTCACCAAAGTCATGAGATATCCGACAAAGTTAAAATGCTTCAAAGAGTTGGAGGAAGTTTAATAGATTGTAGACTGCAGGAGATGCCACACAAAAAGTGCTCCAATTAACAGTCTTGAAATCAAACTGAATTTTAAGTAACAAGATGCTGTAAAACCCCATTTCATCATCAAGATATTCTTATGTTTAGTTATCCCCCAGTGTGTCAATAAAAATGTAATTTAGCAACTCAATCCTTTGCTAATTTAGTTTTAGCGTTATCTTCCACAATTCTCCACATTCCAGTTAGTTTAAAATAAGCAAATGGGAAGGTGGGAGAAAGAAAGCAAAACAAGTTAATTCCTATTAGGAAGGAGCAACTACTCCGTGCAATGAATAACCCTCGTGTGGCACGGTGACGCAGTGCCTCCCGGCAGCGAGGGCCCAGGTTCGATCCTGGCCCCTGGTCACTGTCTATGTGGAGCTTGCACATTCTCCCCGCGTCTGTGTGGGTCCCACCCTAATAACACAAAAAGATGTGCAGGTTAGGTAGATTGGCCATGCTAAACTGTCCCTCAATTGCAAAAAAAAATAATTGGATACTCTAAATTAAAAATAAGTAAATAAATAACACCCCTGAATACGGACTGATAGTAGCTGCAGTTTTTAATTTCTAATCCGCAGATATGGGTTTTGAAAATGAATTAACTATCTTCCAACAATCAGTAGCATTATGTTGCATTGCACTTATGGGTGCATAACCTTCCCCAAGTATTATTTTTTATCCATTTTGTTTTCTGTGGGACACCATTAGTGCATGTAAAATACGTGTTTGGAGTAACCAATTAGAACAAAGAGAAAATAACATTGTCCACCAAACCTTTCTCTGCTTTTTCATTATCATTTTACTTTTATTGGCTGAGCTCCAGAATGCAAGGAAAAGTGCTCAGATATATATTCTTAATTATTGAAGCATTAGTAGCTCTGATATTGTTCTTGCAGATCATTTGTAAAAAGATATCACCTGTCTGTAATGGACATTCATTCCACTGTTGCTTCAATTATACCAAAGGGAAGTGACTGCACAAATGGAAGTTGCAGCACTTAAAATGGAAATAAGATAAAAATGATATATATGCATTGTAAAAACATAAAATACTGTTTAAGTTGATACATTCCAAAGTCATATCTTTTATTAAAGGACATAAGGAGTAATTTTCCACTTTTGCAATCCTGGCAAAGAACTCTGCACGTTAGCAACAAATAAAAGAATCGTGGTAGTGAAGGTTAGTGTGCCCGTTACACAGCCTGTCTGTTTTATACCCATTAATTTTAATGGATGGAAATTTGGGCTGGCTGTGTAATAAATGCACTCTGCTGGTATGCACTGCTCCGCTAAGGAAGCAAATGGTAATTGGTAATTAGCCATAGACCACAAATGGCCACAGAACTTCTCTCTCCATTGGAGAGATACAATTGGTTATATAGCATGAGGGACACCGCTCTGCATCAAGCGTGGGATAAGGTGAGGAGGCAGGCCTCCATGCACGACTGCAGCCAGTACGGCGTTCGCACCCCTACCTTTAGTATAAGCCTGCTCCACTCTCTAGCCATCCAGCCTATGAGCAAACCAACACCCACAAGAAAATTAGCCCATTTGTTATATTATGGTTTTAGTCCTCCTCCCAATCCTTCAGTTTTGTGTTTACTGTAAAAAGACATACGTAGACACAAGTCTCCTATCAACCAAAACCTTGTCCTTTCAACAAGTATGAATGAGATAGTATGCTGCAGGATTTACAATAACTCCTCAATTACAGTTTATGTCCGGGAATCATGTGGGATTCCCAGCACGGTTTCCTGTCTCCCTTTGAAAGGTGGCAAAATGTCATAGGGTTAGAAGAAGGAGTTCAGAATGAAAACATTCCCTTTGTTTTAGTGTGAAACTAAATGGAAAGTGGAAAGAATTGTCCTCAGTCTGTGCCCAGGCATGGTAGATTAAATAGGTACAGCAAATATTCAAGCATGTCGGGGCTGGATTCTCCGATCTGCAGACTGAGTGCTGACGTCGGCATGGGAACAGTGGCACTTTACTCCCGGAAAAATGGCGCAAAAGCTGCACCGATCCTCCGTCTGGTAGGAGGCCAGCACCCCGGCTTTACATGCGGATACGGCCAGAGAATTGCCGGGTCCATGGCTGCGCATGCCCACAGCAGCGGCCGCACCGTTCAACATGGCGCCGGCCAAGCGTGGACCGATCTACCAAAAACTACCCCCCTTTAACCAGCCTCGCCACCTACGGACCACTTCCCACCTTTCCCCTCATCCCCCAACAAAGGCTCCCACCCCAGGGGAACAGCTCTGGTCTCAGTCCACAGATGCTATGCGGGGTCCACGAAAAAAAGGATAAGTGTTCCACGCCGTTGGGAACACGGCCCATCGGGGGCGGAGCATCAGGGGAGAGCCTCAGATGGTGTCCTGAGGCCCCCTCGACAGTGTACGGCATCCTCTTCGAGTATGCTGTTTTTAAGGGTGTGGAGCATCGAAAAAGCGGCGCCGCCCCCAGTTTCGGTGCAAACGGGGTTTCTCCGGCCGATCACCAAACGCGATTTCGGCGTCGCCTACCAGTGAATCCATGGTTTTAAAGAAATCAACCCAGTTTTCCTTCCATTTATGAAAAAAGAGAGAAGGCTCTTGGCATTCGACTACAGACAGTATTGAGAGTCCGGAGAACACCTAATTAAATATGGACATAGCTTTGCATACCTCCCAGCCATATGTAGAATTCACACATCTCATTGTTTAAGGATGGGATAGAACCTAAAGTCTATGGAGTTTCTAGACCTCCTGTCTTCATGTTTCATACTGGACAAAGGGAATATCGAAGCTCAATGGCCACTATTGACTTTCCATTGTATCACGATGCCCCTGTCCAAACTAGTTAACCCAGTTGACCAGCAAGCCCAGCTGGTTTCAGTGACTGCACCTTACTACCCCAGGGCCCAGCAGATCCTCAGAACCACAAGTTGTCAGCCAGTTTGAGAACCAGACTCTGAAAAATAGCTGCAAGCCATCAAGCCGTCAAAGTAATTAATCTGCTCCAGTTTCAAAGCTCACCTGAGAACTAAACCTAGATATCTGACTAAAGAAACCTCATCATCTGTTGTAAACCCATAGCTGTATAAGACCCTCACTTCAACTTTAAATCATCAAAACCATACCAGAAACCATAGGCCTGCCATGTGGGAGAATTGCTAAGCTATTTATTTCTAGGGTGCGATCTGAAGTCACACCTCCGGACTCTGGAGTAGGAGTGTCACTAATATGCCAGGTTACATGACTTAACACCATCAAGTGTGTGAGAAAGAAAGTCAAATGTGTTCGCCCAATGACATTCAGTACCCTAAAGGGGTAATCTTGTTTGATGTATTGGCTCTTTATAAAGACTCAATAGGAGTGGCACAGTGGCACAGCGGTTAGCACTGCTGCTTCACAACACCAGGGACCGTTTCAATTCTGGCCTTGGGTAACTGTCTGTGTGGTATTTGCACCTTCACCCCGTTTCTGTGTGGGTTTCCTCCAGGCGCTCCGGTTTCCTCCCATAGTCTAAAGTTGTGCAGGTTAGGCGGATTGGCCACGCTAAATTGCCTCTTAGTGGCCAAAGTTGCGCAGGTTAGTGGGGTTATGGGGATAGGGCGGGGGAGTGGGCCTTAGGTAGGGTGCTCTTGGTAGGGTCTGTGCAGATGGGCCAAATGGCCTCTTTTTGCACTGTAGGGATTCTGTGGATGCTAAACAACGATGGGTCATAATATAATAATACCATTCCAAGTTCACAAAGTTACTTGCTGGTGATATAATATTTTCCTGTCATAACTATATTAAATAAATATATTGGGTGCAGGGGGGGTGGAGAATTTTAATCACTGCAAATGCTAAGATATTTTGCATTATTTAAACAGCAAACTAAAAAGGAAATAAAATGCCACAATAAAACAACAATGTCGCACAGGAACACATCTCCAGGAAACGTCTGGGATGTAGTTCATCCAGTATTTATCTGAATGAAAAGAATGACATGATCATTGTAGTAATAATTATTAGGTAGTGTCAGGGTTACTATGCTAAATGCACAAGTTGCCCATCAATAAGTATGGCTTGAACTGATATAAAGCAATAGTTCTGTGCAAAAGAAAAGAATCCTTTGCTGTATGCGCCATTAGGAAGAGAGAGAGACAGTAAACTGGAAGCAGTTTTATGGCAATGGGTATTTGCATGAAAATGGAAGAAATAACCTGTAATAATAATCTTTTATTGTCACAAGTATTAAGTTATTGTGAAAAGCCCCTCATCGCCACATTCCGGTGCCTGTTCAGGTAAGCTGGTGCGGCGATTGAACTCGTGTGCTGGCCTTGCTCTGCATTACAAACCAGCTATCTAGGCCACTGAGCTAAACCAGTATTCACTTCATGGTCCCAGAAATGTGTTGTGTATGTGGTTTTGTTCCCTGTTCCAAAGTTTACATTTGAAAAGTAGCTTTTCTTACTATGCACATATATCGTCATTTCAATAAGCATAGACAAAAAGGAGGCAATATCCAGATGAGTATTTTGGTTGGGCAGCGGGCAATGCAGAGCATCTCATTTTCAGGCCAATGATTTTATTTTATCTCTTGGCCGCGTTAGTATTTGATACGCATGTCGACAGCCCATTTGCTTTGGGAATGGAAAGCCTCTTCACCTTCTAGTAAGATGAAATTTTAAAGGACTTTCAATATGAGAAGAGAAATTTTATCAGCTGGGTTTTATCTTTCCCTGCCGGTGGGCGTGCAAGCTGGGGTTCCATAAAATCCAACGTGTAGCCCTTCCGCCTGCCTCCGAGTGATCTGAAATTTTATGGGGTGTAGGGGAGATGTTGGGCAGCTCACCTGGGCCTCGTTCCTCCGTCGTTGGTATTTTCTCCCTGGCAGGACCGTGCCACGCAGGAAGGTGACGAGTGAGGAGTAGAGCCTCTGTTGCAGGCCCTCCATACGCACTCCCCCAGGGTCGTCCTCCCCACCCAACTGAAATGCTCCCACCCCCCCGCCTCTTGAACCCAGCCACCCCACACCCCTCACCGAGACCCCTGAACCTAGACTTAGCTTGGCTCCTCGACTGGGTGAGCCTGCCTGTGATCCGAGCAGTGGCCACAACCTCCGGCTGCTGCGACTGGGCCTACAGAGCTACGAGCATTGTGATTAGCTGGAAACCCTCTAAGATGGGACTTCCAAGCAGAAAGAGGCAGCAGATTAGCCTTAAAGTAATTAATGCTGCTCCCAATGTTAAATCGCCACCAAGCTGCTGTTGGGGAGACAGGGGTGCCTTCTAAAATCCAGCCCATTGAGTTAGGGGATGAAGAGCCAGTGAAAGTGCAGAATTAATAAACAAGCATTAGTGTATGTTGTGACAGAAGTGACTCTGTTTTGAGTTTATAAATGATTGAGGATGAAAGGTAAGCAAGGAAGACATTGGAAAAATGAAACCCAGAGGTGATAAAAGTGAGATAAGAGTTTTTTTAAGTAGATGTGAGGGCAGGGTTCATAGAATTTACAGTGCAGAAGGAGGCCATTCGGCCCATCGAGTCTGCACCGGCTCCTGGAAAGAGCACCCTACCCAAGGTTAACACCTCCACCCTATCCCCAGAACCCAGTAACCCCACCCAACACTAAGGGCAATTTTGGACACTAAGGGCAATTTATCATGGCCAATCCACCTAACCTGCACATCTTTGGACTAGTGCATAGGTAAAGTTGTGTGGTGCAAGTTGGTCTTGTTCAGAGGTAAGATGTAGGGTTTGGCATTCATCTCTGAGTCAAATGGATTCCCAAAGTTTTGTACAACCTGATTGAGTCTGAGTAAGTCGCTGGTAGGTCGGTGGATGAAGCTGTCGACCAGGGAGCAGGGACCGAATGTCTCAATGTTTTAGTGGAAGAAATTCTGACCAATCCATAACTTCTGCTCGTCACACATTCTGACCGCTTAGAGGTGAGGTTGATGCAAATTGTAAAGTGCTGTATTAAATAGATACAAATTGTTGGTTGTCCCTCAACTCAAAGATGACATCTAATCAGGATTTAGAGTATACGGTACATGGGAACCAATTGGCAAACTGTGATCAGTCACATCACACTCCAAAAAGTGTTACCACTGGTCCCTGGACGAGGGACCCTAATTTGATCCCAAATTTGTTATGACCCCTGGTGAGGAAGAATTTGCTGCGGCCTCCTTTTTTATTCAATCCCTTTGGTTAGATCATTTGAAAGGATCCCTTCCCCCGTGAATACAGGGAATTTTCCCAGTCCAAATGTATTTATTTTTTTTAGAAGGAGCCAATTTAACCAGGCTTCTTGAGTCAAAGAAAGTGTGAGTTTATTAGTTACTAAAAGCCAGAGAAATATAATAAAACCACAACATACACATACACACACTGGTCAGAAATGAAAATGTCAGAGTCCAGATAAAATGTAAAAAGAGGATATGAATTAGTGCTTGGCTTGCCTGAGTGTAAATGGCAGTACATTGCGGCCATTAAGCTGGGTGATTCTGCAGAGACGACTTTGTTGGTTTGGCAGTTAATTTGTAGACATAGAGCCAGTTTTCTGGCTGCTTTGCGCCTAGAGCTGATCTAGCTAATCCCGGTGAATAGTGGGAGAGCCCAAAAATGGGATTTGCGGTGGGCGCTGAAACGATCGCGATGGTCCCGATCCATGGTGCCCAACGCGATCATGCCCTTGTTCGGCATAATCCAGATCAGCATATTTGAATGAGTCTTACAACCCATTTAAATATGCGCAGCCTGTTCAAGGCCGGAGTCTCCCGGCTCCCAGGATTCATCAGCCCTGGCGGCACTGCAGGGGTACCAGGTTGGCACTGCCCTGGAACCAGGGTGCCAAAAGGCAATGGAAAGGGGCATGGCCTGAGGGCAGTCATGCCCATGAAAGCAGAGATGAAGCAGGACATGAAGGAGGGAGGCATGAGCACGATCTTCCTTAGGTTTCTGACAGCGTTCTGGAGCCGAGGGGCTCCTGATGTGGTCAGGAGTGAGTGTGCCGAGCAAGATTTGTCAACACAACAGGCTCACTGGATGGTACCATGAAAAATGGTGGGAAAGTCATGGGAGGGGTGGGAGTGGCTTGAGGAATTCAACGGCCCCGGTATGGAAGACCCAACTGATAGTCTCTCTCCCTCCTTCTCCAATTCCTTCCAGAGACACAAATGAATGTTGGTGTTGATCCCGGGGAGGTTGTCCTCACTGTGCTTATTGAAGCTGAGGAGGGCAACAAGGCTGGAGCCTGCGCCAGGTGTGCAGGGGGCTGCCACACACCCTCAAGACCCGGTTACCCATTAGGCTGAAGAGGGGGCCAGAAGCCGAGACCAGCAACAAGCAGGAGGGTACAGGAGTTGATGGTCATTCAATGAGCTAACGGACCTTATATGCTGCAGAATACTGTATCTCAACAGGGAGACAGGTCCCCACTCGAGCCCAGTGCTGTCGAGATTAAGGGCTGAAATGACCTTCATGGCCACTAGGAGCAGATGTCCTCCTACTCCACGGGGTGCGGACGTGGCATCTTGTAATTGTCATCCCACAGATGGATTCGGCATGTGATGATGCTCTGTATGCCCGCGCATCGGACTTCATTACCTTCAAACTGGACCATTCCCAACAAGATGCCCTGCAGGATTCGCCACTATTGCCAGAGTGCCCCAGGTCCAGGGGGCGATCGTTGGCACGCATGATGTCCTGCGAGCACCACTGGGGCCTCAAAGAATGCCCTATCTTAAAAGGAAGGGGTTCCACTCCCTGAATATCCAGATCCTGTGCAACCACTGCCTCAGGATCATGCACGTGTGTGCCTGTTATCCTGGGAGCATGCTTGTCAGCTACATCCTGGGGCACTCAGAGATCCTCAATGCCTTTGAGGATCACCCCAGGATCACGTGATCCCTTGTGAGGGACAAAGGATACCTGATGAGGTCATGGCTGATGACACCAGTGCCGAGGCCTGAGAGCGAGGCAGAGACCCGTTATAATATAGGTCGCAGATATAGGTTGAGAGGTGGTAGATTTAAAACTGAGATGAGGTAGAACTATTTCTCGCAGCGAATGATGAATTTGTGGAACTCGCTGCCCCATAGTGCAGTGGAATCTGAGTCATTAAATGGTTTCAAGACAGAATTAGATATACTGCCACAGGTAGGCTTACATTAACACTGCAATAAAGTTACTGTGAAAATCCCCTAGTGCCACACTCCGGCACCTGTTCGGGTACACGGAGGGAGAATTCAGAATGTACAATTCTCTTAACAAGCACGCCTTTTGGAAACAGAAGCACCCGGAAGAAAGAACGTGCAGAATCCACACAGAGCCAAGCGGGAATCGAACCTGGGACCCTGATGCTGTGAAGCAACAGTGCTAACCACTGTGTTACTGTGCCATGTCACCATGTTTTGCCAGCTGCCCTTGAGATGCGCCAGTGTCAGGAGGGGGGGATTTGGAAGAACTGGAGACCGCCTTCAGTCTGTAATGCGACATGAATCCCAGGTGCCGGTTGAGGCTGCACTCATGCGTGCGGAACTTGGCTATAGGTTTCTGCTTGGCGATTCTGCGTTGTCGCGTGTCCTGAAGGCCGCCTTGGGGAACGCTTACCTAGAGATCAGAGGCCCCTGATCTTCGGGTAAGCATTCTCCAAGGCGGCCTTCAGGACGCGCGACAACGCAGAATCGCCGAACAGAAACTTATAGCTAAGTTCCGCACATGAGTGCGGCCTCAACCGTAACCTGGGATTCATGTCGCATTACATTCATCCCCCACCATCTGGCATACACTTGCGAAATCCTACCACTGTCCTGGCTTGAGACAATTCACACCTCTTTAACCTGGGGTCACCCCTATCTCTGGATCTGTAAAGACTTAATTACCTTAAAATGCTCGCATTCTAAGCATTGTCTGGCATCTTTGTATTTGTCTATATATATGTTTCTGGAACCTACCTCTTCATTCACCTGAGGAAGGAGCAGTGCTCCGAAAGCTAGTGTTTGAAACAAACCTGTTGGACTTTAACCTAGTCTTGTAAGACTTCTCACTGTGCTCAACCCAGTCCAACACCGGCATCTCCACATCATGATCATAATGAATGGCAGAGCAGATTCATCAGGCCATATGGTCCACTCCTAACTCTTGTCTTCTTGTGACCTTCTGGGTTGGTGGTCTGTTTTCGGTAGTCTGTCGAACCACAATGACCATCTTGCCACTGCAGCCTTCTTCCGCCTTTGCAACTGGTGAGATTTCTCTTATCTGTTCTGCCATTGAGGACCTTTTCGGACCACACTTTCTCACCTCCCCCTGATATAAATGAAACACTGACCAGAGATGAAGACATCAAATAGGATGGATTGCAATGGACAAATTTATCCAAGAGAGGAACATGTGCCACCTCTTGTGAAAATGCCTTCACCACATGGACTTTTGCAGCTCCAGACTAAGCCCTCCATCACATTCTCAAGGGCTAAGGGCGAACAATGAATGTTGATTTTGCCAGCAATGCTGATAGATTAAAAAAAACTCAACATGGATGTTGAAGCCAGAACACATTGCTGCAAGCCATGGAGATGTGAATGGCTTATCTTTCAAAGGCAATGGTGAAATGTTACAGGTAAAAGGAGAAATATTGCACTTTTTAACAAAAATGTAACCTATTAAATAGTTTAATGCGCCTAAATATTTTTCCAAGGTAATATTGTCGAAGAAGTTCAGGAAGTACAATGTTTCTGAGCACGAATTATGCAAATGGCGGTGAATCGGTTAAATAAAGTTGGATAAAAACTAATCAGAAGAGTATTTCAGTCAAGGTCTTTTCATTGATAACATCTGGAAAGGAATATGACAAACGTTTTATTTAATTGTCACATGGATTTTATTTATTAGGCTGATTATGTCTCCAATATGAGAAAGTAATGGATTTCTTAAATTAATAGCATTTCTGTTTGCAGAATTTATTATATCTACACAGTGACCTGTTTGGAAAGTTTTTGAACATTCAGATCCATTAATCTTCAACTCATACACTGTTGTGTTAACAAGAATATTTTTCCATTTATGAAATCCTACTCATGTAACACAATCAGCCCTTTTTTGCAAATGTTTCTTGACATAATGAGATCTCCGATAAACACACATTTTAAAGGCTACTTTAATAGGTCAGAAACAATGAAAACATTCACCTTAAATTGCATTTTATTGTTCCTAAGATGTATTTCATTAAAGGGTGGCTCATTGCATTGGAAAATGATTTGTGCAACCTGGTTTTGTTTAAATCCATTTTGGAAATTTTAGCCTATGAACAAATGTGTACAATGAGTTCATTAATATCAATTGATAAGCTGAGGCATATTTCCCTCACCCTACAGTCTGGCTTGGGCACAAATTAGGTCAGGGGTGTACCTTATTTTAGAAAGTACAGTTTATGTTCTCACATGGCGGCCAACTGGATTGGATTGTGAAGGATCCGTGAAGCTGTTCGGCCAGGCATCAATTGTGGGGTATGTCAATGTCATCCTTGGCTGAATAGTCCTCCAGGTTTGAGTTCCTTGGAGTGCGAAAGGAAGAAATTGCGGTGACTTTGAGCCCACACTAACCGTGCGCGGGATTGGCGACACGGACACTAAATCCGAAGAGAATCGAAAAACACGATTGTCTCCGGAGAGATTGTGTGCCCTGGTTTTCCCCACTCCTCGCCGGCGATGTCACGAGGTTCACACCCACAAAGGGGGGAGGGACCTTATTTAGATAGATTATAGCTAATTTAAATATTATTAATGGGCCCCCCTCCCACCGTACCGCATGAACCCCCATTAAATATTCATACCTCGCTGATGTGACATCATATCGGCGAGGTTTACAAATAGTTTGGTCAAACAAGAATCAGTCAAGGGGATCCCTCTGGGGACACTGAGATAAGTATAGTCCCCAAGGGGGAGGGACAGGAAACATGCCCCAGGCAATGCCCTAGCACTGACCCCTGGCACACGTTGACATTGCTAGGTTGGAACAGTGCCAACCTGTTCCCAGGAGATGTGCCAGGAAGAGACCCTAGTGGGAGCCCCATGAGGGTGGCCGTTCATTCATGTGTGGTGGGGGGGGGGGCTGTGGGTGGGGACAGCGGGTGATCCCACTGCAGCGGTGGTGGGGGGGGGGGTGGAATGCGTGGGATGCTGGCGATGATGGTCAGGGGGACAGAAGGAAATGCCAGTATTATGGGCCAGGGTTTAGAGAACCCCTAAGTATATCATGGAGCTCACCTGACCCACAACGTTTAATAGATTTTGGTTATGGGGAGCACAAGGGTTCACTTTACAGGTGTAATGCAACAGAGAACTAAAAGTATTTTTAAACAAAAACATTGTTTATTCTATGAATTCAGTTAACATTTTATAAACATACAGTAAACATCTAATCAACTACCAACCCTGATAACCCCCCAAAAAGATACAGTACTCTATAGGTAACCCTTAGTAACTTTCCTAACAACATCCATAAGTCAAACACCCTTTTTAACCAAGAATTCTCTACAGAAATAGTTATCACTTTTAAATTATCAAGTGATCTAAACACCTCTTTTAACATACAGAGAGACATCAGTACACATCTGCTCGGTTTCAATGCAGCTGTGCAACTGAAAACGAAACTAAAACACAGAGCCAAAAAAGCTCCCAGCTCAAAGCGATAGTTAAAAAGCAGAGCAGAGCCCAGCTCCACCCCACAGTGACATCACTGCAGTCATTTGATAAAACACACTTTTCTTAAAGGGACTCTCACATGACAGCAGAGATCATTTTTGGGGTGGGATAGGAATGCCGGTTGGAATGAGGTGGGGGGAGCGAGGATCTCCAATACCTCCACGATGTGAGCTCAGTAGGTTCGGTTTCAGTGTCGATCAGGGCGTCCTTTAGAGATGGCGCCCCGATCTCTGTGGAGCCCGGTGCCAGCCCTGTCAGGTCTCACTCCAACAGAGAGACGGCCATTCATGTTGTTTTCTCTAAACAGGCTCAAGATCTGGAGAGAAAATGTACAACTGGAGAGTTACTCCCCAGTTTTCCATCTGAGCCTGAAACTTTTCCAAACTCTGATAAGGTTCTATCCATAGAACCATGGCATGATGCCGCACAGAAAGGCTATTCGGGCCATTATCCCCATGCCAGACATTATGTGATGAGTGAGAATGAAAGGCGGAGGAAGTGTTTGTGAACTGGATGAACAATAAAGCGATTATTTATAAAAATGGGAAATGGCCAGTAAAGCATCAATAAAATAATTATGCTAAAAGTTATGTTGAGAGAGGGCTTGTAGACTGGAGACATGAAAAAGATTGCTGATAAGCACAACTTTTTATCTTGTATTCTGGACAGGAATGTGAGCGGTATTGGAAAAAGCTTCCCACGAAGGATAGGTGAATACCCTCAAAGGTTTTGGACAGAAATGTATTTTGTAAAGTGTTAAGGGCTGTTGAAGAGAGATAGACCAAAAAAAATTAAAAGAACTTGGGAAGCAGGCCCGTGTGTGTAAGCGGAAATGAATTTGTACCTGTGTAAAAATATACCGCTGAGTCTAAAACTCCTTCATGAAGGTTTTGAGACTGTGATAGGCACATTTTCTGTATTATCATAAACTAATTATAATGATAAAAAGATATCTGTGTCTTGACCCCTGAAGCGTGAGAATAACTTGGCAATTCATCAGTGATGACAGAAATACATCATTGGTAAGATTCAATTGGCTCAGCCAGTGAAGAATCACTGGGTCACTTTCCATGAAGAAATGATATTCTGTATACTAACAACAGAATTACTGCGTAAACCAGAATAAAGATCAGCTTATTGTCGTGTTCTGGGAATTATATATTATGCAACTTCACGGTTGTCGCTGTCAGTTATTATACCCTTTCAAGAGGATCATTGCAGCACTATTTTCAAATATTGTTAACCTTCTCCTCCCAGTATGTGCAGTCCTCTTGGCAGTGCTGTTGCAATGAAATGAGTTATTGATTTAATTTTTTTCAATTCGGAATCATAGTTAGAGCGTACTTTGTGAAGCAATGTAGGCAGTTACTGTGAAATTTCCCCAGTCGCCACACTCCGGCGCCTGTTCGGGTACACCGAGGGAGAATTCAGAATGTCCAAATCACCTAACAAGCACGTCTTTCGGGACTTGTGGGAGGAGACCGGAGCAGCCAGAGGAAACCCACGCAGGCACGGGGAGAAGGTGCAGACTCCGCACAGACAGTGACCCAAGCGGGGAATCGAACCTGGGACCCTGGCGCTGTGAAGCAACAGAACAGGAGTCGGAGTGTGGCGACGAGGGGCTTTTCACGGTAACCTGATAGCAATGCTAATGTAAGCCTACTTGCAACAATAATAAAGATTATTTTTATTTATTTTAAGGGGGTCAGGGGACTAAAACAATGCCTGGCTTTGTATAAAAAGAGTCAGCCAGTAAGGCGGTGACTAGTGAAGGCCCAGGAGGGAGCTACTGGAGCTGTATATAATAATAATTGTAAAATAAAGTACGTTTTAGTTTCTACAAAACGCAGTGTGGACTCTTTCTGGCCTCATAAAAATTAGTGTATCTGCATAATTAACACATGTTTGCCCGTGTTCAATTGGTCATTGTCCAACCCATTTTTAAGACTTGGGTGGACAAGTCCTTGTGTTCATAAATATTGATCATAATTAACAGCAGTTATGCTGGATTTTCTTTTTGAATTGTATTCAAATTGGCATAAAATGGCATCAGTGAAACACCATCCCACCGAAACCTATCTTTTTATTGCTGTACCTGTTGGTTCTGGAGCTATAACGATGAAGCTGTATATTTTTTTTAAACAGTGGACAATTTTCAAAGTAACTTTAAATATGAGGCGGTTAAAATCAAGCCAGTATGGATCTCTCTCAGGACTTGTTGAATGTATCCTGTCTAGGCCAGCGTTACCCCTTGTAACTGTACAGATGTGCAGCGATACAAGTGACAGATATCCTGGTATTGATTGCAGTGTGGAGAAGCAGGTTTACAGTTCTGTTTCTGATTTCCCTGAAGTTCGCAATGATGTTCTCGAATTGGTGGCGCGGTGGCACAATTTTTAGCGCTGCTGCCTCACAGCGCCACGGGTCCAGGTTCAATTCTGGCCTTTGGTCACTGTCATAGAATCATAGAATCACTACAGTGCAGAAGGAGGCCATTCGGCCCATTGAGTCTGCACCGACCCTTTGGAAAGGTACCTATCTAGGGTCAGTCCCCCAACCTATCCCCTTGACCTAACGTTTTGCACACTGAGGTGCAATTGATCATGGCCAATCCACCTACCCTGCACATCTTTTGGACTGTGGAAGGAAACCGGAGCACCCAGATGAAACCCATGCCGACACAGGAGAATGTACTTACTCCTCACAGATACTAACGCAAGGTTGGAATTGAACCCGAGCCCCTGGAGCTGTGAGGCAGAAGTGCTAACCACTGTGCCACCGCGCTGCCACTGTCTGCGTAAGAGTTTGCACATTCTCCCGTATCTGCGATCCAAAGGATGTGAATTCCCCTGAGGAAGGAGCTGTGCTCCGAAAGCTAGTGATTCGAAACAAACCTGTTGGACTTTCTCCTGGTGCTGTAAGGCTTCTCACTGCAATTATTGATGGTGGATGAGTTCACCTTTGCTGCACTGGACAATTACTGAAGAACACTGCAAATTTGAGAGAAGGAGGCCAGGACTACAGGTTAGACCCTGGGACGGGGTTTAGGACTGGACCTAGTCTTGGGCCTGCTTTCAACATCAACCGCCTGTTAGAGCAGGGTGGAGCATTGCAGAGACTGGGATCCAGTCTGGGCCTGCTGCCTCAAGTTCCAATTTCAACATTCACAGAGGCCATGGCCTGAGGCCTGAGGCCTGGAGGCAGCACAGCCTGGAGAGACACACACCTTGAGGCTCTCTCAGCTCACTGACAATGAAGGAGAGCAGTGGCTGGAGGAGGGGGGGGGCGGAGGGTGGCTCCTCAGGTCAGGGGGCTACCCACTCAGGAGGTGGCTGATGATTCCAAAGCAGAGGCCACAAACCACCTGTGGTGTGTCGCTACAATGAGTCTCGTGCATCGACATGCGTGTGATGGAGCCAGGCGATGGGTCTGTTCAAGATGTGGTTTTGGTGCCCGCAACCGTCGGGGTGCACCTCCTATATATCCCAGAGGGTATCCCCCATCATTGTGTTCTTTGGCAGTCTCCACAACTTGGCGCCTGCAGAGGGCAGACCAGCTGGACCCGGAGGAGATGGGGGACCGACACATCTCCTTGGATGAGGAGGAGGTCGAGGACGGTGGCAAAGGTCAAAATGCAGAGGATGAACAACCAATGGTGATGGCCATGGGCCACATGGGCCGACACCCTTACAGTGCAGGGATGAACAGGACTAGGGCATGAGGAGCTTGCCGATCATCGGGTCTAACATCCAATTAATGCAGTGCCAGGTTGTCGTGATGGTGCCTATTTTCATTGGCAGGGCGGTAACACTATTGGCCGTACTCTGCAGGAGGATGATGATGATGACTTGAATTGAGGATGGAGTGATGCGCCTCTCATCCTCAGCGATCTGTCTGACTCCTGCCTGACAGAGATCTGAATGAATCCTGCCATGAACAGGCTTGTCATGGGGTTCAGAGAAGCGGGATGACTTATCTCAGCTCCTGCATCCTCTGTGAGATCAGAGGTCCTGGTATTTTCCTCCAACTTAAATCCGAGGTGGGCAGCCTCACAACACCTTGTCAGCCCGTGGCCTCCTCATCACTGGAGAAGAGTAGCAGAAATGAGAGGTCTGAGCGATGGTGTTGGGGACGGGTGTTACCTTCTGTGGATGGGGGGTGTATAATAATATAATCTTTATTGTTATAAGTAGGCTTACATTAACACTGCAATCACGTTACTGTGAAAAACCTCTAGTCGCCACACTCTGGCACCTGTTCAGAGGGAGGGAGGGAGAATTCAGAATGTCCAAATTACCTAACAGCGCGTCTTTCAAGGCTGGTGGGAGGAAACCGGAGCACCCGGAGGGGACCCACGCAGACACGGGGAGAACGTGCAAACTCCACACAGACAGTGGCCCAAGCCGGGAATCGAACATGGGACCCTGGTGCTGTGAAGCAACAGTGCTAACCACTGTGCTACCATGCCACCCATAGCTACCGTGCTGCAATAAATAGTATTACTATTTAGTGCATCACAGCGGATAAATGATGGACGATGTTTACTCATGCGAGGCTTGAAGAATGACCGTGTATCCTGAGGGGCTTCACTTTTGTCTGCAGCCCCCACTCCGCCCTCTGCTCAGGCACAGTCTTGCTCCTCCCCAGTCAGCTCAAGAACTGTTTCCTCAAAGGGTGTGATGCATTTGAGCTCAGGCACGACTCCATGCTCTGCTCACGTTTGTCCTACATTGAGACAGGGGGAGTGTTAGCGGGACTTCTGCCAGCTCTGATGGTGATGAGGTGTCATGCATGGGACTTGAGAGGGAGTGGGAATGGGGGTGTGAGGAGCAGGGTAAATACTGGGGGAGACCATAGTGATTGGGGAGGGAGGGAACCTTGTGACAGGTGTTGGCAGCCCACTGGGTGGCTGGGTAAGAGATCACCCTGGAGGTGTTGGAGGGGCGCAGACTTACCCTGGCAAAGAAGGACATTCATCTTTTGCAACACTGTTTCCCCTTCCTCTTCTGTAGCAAGCTGGCACTGACTGACACAGCCACAGCTCCCTAGCTGGAGGGGGTGACCTTGCTGGAAGGCTGTGTGCGCAGCTGTGAAATGAAATGAAATAGAACATAGAACATAGAACATAGAACAGTACAGCACAGAACAGGCCCTTCGGCCCTCGATATTGTGCCGAGCAATGATCACCCTACTCAAACCCACGTACCAACCAACAACCCCCCCTTAACCTTACTTTTTATTTTAGGACACTACGGGCAATTTAGCATGGCCAATCCACCTAACCCGCACATCTTTGGACTGTGGGAGGAAACCGGAGCACCCGGAGGAAACCCACGGACACACGGGGAGGACGTGCAGACTCCGCACAGACAGTGACCCAGCCGGGAATCGAACCTGGGACGCTGGAGCTGTGAAGCATTTATGCTAACCACCATGCTACCGTGCTGCCCCCATCATAAGAAATGAAAACCGCTTATTGTCAAAAGTAGGCCTCAATGAAGTTACTGTGAAAGCCCTAGTCGCCACATTCCGCCACCTGTTCGGGGAGGCTGGTACGGGATTTGAACCATGCTGCTGGCCTGCATTGGTCTGCTTTAAAAGCCAGCGATTTAGCCCAGTGTACTACCAGTGGATAGAGGACATGCACTCCATCCAGGAATCTGATGAGGGTTCCCTGAGAAACACGGTGATGGTTTCCTGGCAATCATCCCCTTGAATGAATCTGGAAATGTTCTGTGGAAGGTCTAAATGGAGCCCCCACAGTTTGCAAAAATTACGTTTCCCCAGGGTGAGCGAATCAACGGGAGGCCGCTACGAGCACTATGTGATTCACACGGTAAAACAAAATTGGTAAAGATATTCCGTGAGACCTCCCGCCGATAGCGCTGGTGGGATTCACACCGGTTTTCTCATCAGAAACTTTATGAATCCTAAAGGAAGTGTCAGTACTCAGAAGAGCTGACAGACCATGGCGGAATGTGACCTCTGGGCAATCAAAAGCAAACAATCTTCATTAAATCAATGTCACACTGGCCAAAGCCAATCTCCGCAGTGACAACTCTGTGTATTTGAAAACAAGTCTTTTAGAAAATATTTTTGTAGTTTTAGGTGTCGTCCAATCTGAATGTTTTAGGAAGTGCCTCCAAAGATTGCCAAAATCATGATTGATAACCAAAATTATATCGCAATATATTTTATTACAATCACGGGCCAGATCCCAACATTTGCTGGGACACCAATCATTTTTTATTTATTTGCAAAACCGTGAGGAAAGCATTGTTCCAGGAGTGATTCAATGCACAAATAAGGATATGGTATATTAAAACAACCTTTATTGTTTCCACAGTAACTACCTGGAACAGCGCATAATTATAGTTTACAATTACCAGTTAAACAATGTTAACAATAAAATTGAACATTTTAACTCCTAACTGAGACCTTCTCTATCTCCAATCAAGCAACACCCATAACAGGTCAAAATCCACTTTTAAATAAAGTTAGCAAACATGGGTTTATCTGCGGAGAGAACAATCTTTTGAGAGACTGCTTGAAGAGAGAGAGAGAGAGGGGGGTGGGGGGAGATCCTATCAGATTAATGCTGCACCTCTGACAGACTTTGGCAGAAACCGTTGTCCAGCTCACAACGTCCAGATAACTAACTCCAAGGAGTTAGCAGTGCCATACACCAGGCCCCTCCCAATACTACATCATCTTTAGCCCACTAAAATCCCATGACCTTATTACTTAGGCTTAAAAACAAATGTCTCTAATTATCTACTCCCCAACAATCATGACAAAAACCCATTTGGCCTCCTTTTAAACACAAGAGTGGTTTGAAATAACAATGATTTCACTTTTACGACATCTGAATTGCACCTTCTACAGCTATAGGGTCTTTCTTTCTGTTAAACCAGGATTTAAAAAAATATATATATACTTCAGCAGATCATATACACACACCGGGCTTTTAATCCATACTGCACCAGATACATATAATGCAATAAATATACCAATTTCTTACAGTCATTACATTTTACAAGAGAATTGTGGAAAAAATGCAGATTTATAATAAGAGAGTATGATTTTTTTTTGATTGCCAGTCATTGAAATGGTATTACAGCTAGCTGTCAACTTACTTAACTGTGAGATAATGACCACATATTTGTTTTAAGTAAAATGCTTTATGGGAGAAATCTGGTGAAGGTGCAGGGAGATTTCACCCAGTTTGTCTGGGAACAGTGCTATTGGATCTTGTATATGTCTCATTTGAAGGTTTAGGTGTAGTCCAATATGAATGTTTCAGGAAATACCTCCAAAGATTGTCAAAAATG